>NC_027749.1:46507069-46512838 GCF_000695525.1 Brassica oleracea var. oleracea
CCTCTTCCTCGATATCCATACCGACCGCCTCTTCCTGAATCATACCTCTCCTGTTGTGATTGGGAGTCTGCATACATAAGTTTATCTTGGCTTTGCTCGTCATGCTTCTCTTCTTCCTCATCATGAATCATCTCCTCATAAAATAATAGAAAATGGTAAAATAACAAAAATAATAAAAAATATTTAAAATTATTTATTTATTTTATTTATTTATTTTTTATTCATCATGAATTTTAGTGACCAATAAAATAAATTATCAAATTTTATACAAAGATGGTTAAAATTAAAAGAGTAAATAGTGCATAATTAGAAAGTATTTCGCTAAATTGCAATAATCTATAAGAAAAAAAACTTAAAATGTAAAAAAAAAAAATATATGAAAGACACATTGCATCAAACCCCTTTGCCACTTGTCATAAGAATAGAAAAAGCTAATTTTATATATAAAGATTTGTGCATACTTTATCCATATCATGAGTCTACCACTTCACTCGCTTGAGACATTGTGTAGAGGATTCTATAGACTTATTATTTTATGCATATTTATAATTATAAGAAATAGCTGTCTTATTAAGATGTCTTTTGACCATTTTTGTAATCATATCTTATTTCTTTTCTAATTTTTCACTTATAATATTTCACCACTATTTCATGGAATATACTTTCCAACCCTATTTTTTAAAATCCTTTTTGGTAAGGTTAATATTCAAAAGTGTCTCTCGTATAACAATATAAGTAATTTAAAATGTTAAATTGTGATATTTAGTTCAATCAGACACTTCCAACAATTTTATTTATTCTTCAAAAAAATATTATTTTCAAACGATTTTACAAAAATAATATTACATAAAAGAATGGTTAATTGTTATAAGTCAAATATATATATTTAGAGGAATATCTCTATATTTTGTAATTAGATTAAATAAAAAATTATTACAATATTTTTATTTATTTTTTGTCATCTATTAAAATATTTTTAAGATATACTGTATCATAATTTAAAAATAAAATTTTTATTTTATTTATAATCCTAAGTGTAAATATATAAAACGGATTGTAACATTATTATCCTTTTACTAATAAAAAATCTGAATCATTCCCGTCATCACAATCCAACCATCTTCCGTACATGATGGTCGGAGGAATTCATCTAGATAATGAAACAATCTAACAAATGAAACAAGTCAATTCTATCGAATTAAACAAGAATCCGACATTGTTGACTCAGTTGCGTCTTGCTCGATTGTTTCCTTGCTCTAATCTTCAACCACTGTTGAAAATTAAGGAGAATAGCGCGTTGTCTAATAGATTCCAGACATTCATGTACATAATGCGGTTGTGATGATTGCAAAGATTTAGACTTTTGTTAGTACAAGATTTTGTCTTTTTTTATCAGTTTGATCACAATTGTTTATGTAAAGAGGAAGATGGAAGATGTCTGCTGCATTGAGAGAACTTATTGACCCAGAAGAGTCAAAAGTTAAAAGATCTTTTGTTCATTGTCACTTGTGACTTGTGAGTACTCACCAAAATCTCAACCCACGATAAAGTATACTTCTAACTAGACTAAACGTAATGATTAGTTTTGGATTAAACCCAGTGTTCTGAAACCCGATCCGGACTCGCGGTTGAACCGGTAAACCAGTGATCCAAAAAAAAACCGGTTTGGGTTTTCTGAAAAAACCCAATATTTAGAAACGCGCAAAAACCCGCAAAAACCCACTAAAACCTAGAACCCGACACCGGTTGAACCAGCGGTTGAACCAATAAATAACTTTTACTTTTTTTAAGTTTTTAGACTATGTTTTATATTCTAAGTTTCCAATTAAGAAGTTAGGTGCTGACAAAAAAAAAGAGTTAGGTTTTCCCTTTTCAGTTTTATATTTGTGATTTTTAGATTTTAATGAATATTTCATTATGCCACAAAAAAAAATGAAATGAACGACGGTAGAAAGAACCAAAATTAATTGATGTGATTTGGTGTTAGTTTATTTTCGTTATTGACAATTTATTACAATGATCTTTTACTTTTGATTTATTTTGATTCACTACAAGAAAACATAAATTTAACGACGGCGGTTTTCCTCGCTAATTCCTCATAAAATCGGGTTTACGAGGAATTAGCAAGGAAACACGTTTCGTCGTTAAACGTTCGTCGTAACGCATATTTCCTCGCCAATTCGTCGTAACTTAGCGAGGAAATGATTTCGTCGTAAAGATGAAGAACAATATTTCGTCGTAAAGACCACATAAATATTTCACGTAAGGATGTCGCTTCATTTCCTCGTAAATACCTCGAAAGGTGCCCCTCGTAAATTACACGTAAATATCTCGAAAGTATTTCCTCGTAAAGAACACGTAAATAACTTGAAAGCATTTCCTCGTAAAGTACTCGTTTATTATTCCTCGTCATTTTCTCGTAAGGTTTTCCTCGTAAAATACTCGTTAAGTTTCCACGTAAAGAAATCGTAAATTAGCTACGAATTTGCTTCGTTTTATTTTACAGAATATAAAAATATAATTTAAAAATAATTAAAATTATTTAATTTATTAATAAAATTAAAATTCTAAAAAAAATCAATACCAAAATATTTTATATATAAATAAGTTTTGAATTTATAATACAAGAACCGAAAAAAAGAACTAAGAGTCGTTTATCGCCCGGTAGAAGTCATCACTCGTCCTCTCTACATCCGCCTCGGCATGTGTGTGGGATGATGACTCGCCTGGAATGGGATTTTGTCGTCGCAAGTTCCTCAACAAGAACTTCCATTTCGGATTTGTGGCCGCTACAACGTCCAATAAGCCCTCGAGTCCACCCACACGAGCTGTGAACGCAGATTGCGTCGAGGCCAACTCATGACGCAGCTCAGCGGACTCTCTACGCAGCTCATCGGACTCTCTACGCAGCTGAATGACTTCATCATCCCGTGTCTGACCATAAGACGATGTCGCTCTCGAAACATCATTGGCGGAACCAATCCCCAACGTACGTCCCTTTTTCTTAGGGACAACCTTAAAAACAAAAAATAAATATTGTTAGTAAAAATTTAAAGTTAAATTAAATGAATAATAAAAAAAATAAAATTTTAAAAAATTTACCTCCTCGTAAATCTTATCCACTTCAAGTGTGGATAAGGTGACGGGTAATCCGTCGGTGGACTGCTGGGTCAGCTGGGTCTGGCGGTCCTTAACCTGAGCAACCAAGTCGTTGAAGAGTTGCTCGAACTTGCCATATAGAAATTGGCCCGCCTTGTTTTTGTGGGTCCTCTCGTAAATTTCCATAAGAGACGGGAGTTGTCCCGTCTCTTTGGCGTAAAAACATTTAAGAAAGTAAGAATATATATATATATATATATATATATATATATATGTATTAAAAATTAATTAAATAAATTATTTAATTACCATTTCCTAACGGACACCGGCGTGGGGTTTTTGGTCCGTAGAGTGAAGCATCGGCCCGTGGCCGTGCCCATCTACCGTGTTACGGGAGGCAGAGCAAGACTGGACGATTCTGATTGACTCAGGATCCCACCAATAATGGATGAGGCCATCCCACACATCCATGGTGAGCTCAGCGGGTTTGCCATACCCCTTCACGATCCAGTCACCCTTCCAGTTGAAGATCGTGTCCAACAAGCGAACTTTTGCCTTCGCTGTAAAATGCTTTCCTCACCCTCTCAGTGACCCCCATGGACCAATGATATTTTTGCTGTAAAAAAAATTAATTTTATAATTGATTTTTTTAAGAAAATATATAAATCATGAAAAAATTAACGTATATAGAATTAATGAATAGTAACTTACTGCGTAAATTTTGAACCACGTCTTTCTGACGTAGATCGGGGTCTTTTTCCAGTTCGGATGTGGCATGGAGAAGTAAACTTTCATCGTGTCGGTTACGTCAGATGCAAGACATCCGTCAACCCCAAACCTGAAAAAAAAAACAAATTTAATATAAATTATTTATTAATGTTATAAAAGAATTTAAAAAAAAAATAAAAAAAAATAAATAATGTAACATACCACAAAGTTCCCTCCAGTCGGTCGGGGTTTATGACTGGTAAACCTTCTCTGCCTGGCTGACTGAGAATGTCCTCGACAGTGTACTGCGAGTAAGGAGCACTCGGAGGCACCATCAAATCGGGATGAATCTCGGCGGGCATCGGAGGAGTCATCGGAGGAGGCACAGGAGGAGGCATCGTCGGAGGAACCATCGGAGGAACCGATGGTGCACTAGAAGAAGGCGGCCGAGAGACTCTCTGAGAAGGCTGAGTCTCGGAGACAGTCTCCTGACCGGAAGAACTGGTAGCTGAAGAAGAACCGGGAGCTGAAGAAGACGACGGGTCTAAACAACTACCAGGCTCACCGAACATCTGTCTGTAACGGGGAGTAAGTCTATTCTTTCGAATCGTCTGGAAAAAAAATAAATTTTAAAATTAACATCCACAGTAATTAACAAATTCTACAAATATAGCTAAATTCTCTACATTAACCACCTAATCAACACTAATCAGTAAACCTATCTAAATTCCCTGCACTAACCACCTAATCTCCCCTAAACGAAACAAATTAGAGAGGAAATAGAGAGAGAAAGTACCATAGCTACGAAAGGGAGAGGAAGTGGAGAGGAAACGGGAGGCGAAGCTCGCGTGTATATATATGAATTAGAAGTCGTCGTAAATTCCTCGTAAACTTACGTGGAATGAGCGAGGCCCGTGTTTCGTTTCTTCGTAACTTCCTCGTAAACTTACGTGGAACTAGCGAGGCCCGTGTTTCGTTTCCTCATAACTTCCTCGTAAACTTACGTGGAACTAGCGAGGCCCGTGTTTCGTTTCCTCATAACTTCCTCGTAAACTTACGTGGAACTAGCGAGGCCCGTGTTTCATTTCCTCGTAATTTCGTCGTTGGTTAACGAGGAATTAGCGAGGCCCGTGTTTTCCTTTTACGAGGTCTTTACGACGAATTGGAGAAATTAGATAATTATTTTAAGTTTCGTCGTAAAATCTTTCGAAATTTCCTATAAATACACACCAGTTTGTTTCTCAAATCAAAGACAAACTCACTAATTTTCTTTTCAAATCAGAGATAACTCACCAGTTTGCTTCTCAAATTAGAAAGATTTGAAAAAAAAGATGGAGAGAAAGATACGGGAACACATGTGGGCGGAGACAAGGTTAGACTTACGTAGGTCTCGCTTTGTTTCTTCCCTCCTATGATTCCAGTATCTTTTTTCTCTTCTTTTTTTATTGGTTGCTCAGTTTCGAGGAAATAGCAAGGCTGATGTTATTTTTTACGAGAAAATAGTAAGGTCCGCCTTTACCTAAGACGAGAAAATATTGAGGCCCGTCTTTTCCTTAGACGAGGAAATAGCAAGGCCTGTGTTTTCCTAAGACGAGGAAATAGCGAGGCCCGCATTTTCCTAAGACGAGGTCTTTACGACGATTGGCGCTTACGTGGAAATAGGTCTTTGGCAATTATATAATTTATACTTATATGTGTTTAGAAGTGTCCATATATATTACCTTTCAAAATAACACATCAATGGATCCTCGCAATTGAGTAGAATATAGGTGTGTGCACTATGAGCGTCTTCTTCACTCGACCACCAAACCTCTTTTAATTTCCCACCGAGTCGCCCAATCTGGCTAAAGATGTCTGGAACACCAGCAACTGCATATGTTGGCGCGACACCACCATCATCATATCTTCTTGGAGCTCTTTTCCGGGTACATACTTTTGACGCAAAGATGTGAAGTGAGAAGT
>NC_027749.1:46512879-46513517 GCF_000695525.1 Brassica oleracea var. oleracea
TGTTTTTCCCTTCAAATATTTCATGGCTCGCTCATACTGATACATCCATCCGTAATGTACAGGTCCACGAAGCAATGCCTCATATGGGAGGTGGAAAGCTAGATGCTCCATGACGTCAAAAAATCCCGGAGAAAATATCTTCTCCAAGTTGCATAATAAGATGGGAATGTTCTGCTGAAGCTGTTCCATGACTTCTTCTTTTAGAATGTGTGTGCTCAGATCCCTAAAAAAATGCTCCAATTCCTTGTATATCCCAAAAACAATTAAACACATTATATTAGTCATATATTATTGCAAACTAAACCATTATAAAATTACTGCGTTATAATATACTACCTGCAAGTGCTTCATGTACGTTTGTTGGAAGTACCTCTGCAAATGCAAAGGGAAGTAGTCGTTGCATAAAGACATGACAATCATGACTCTTCATCCCGGAGAACTTTTGACCATTTTCAACACATCTAGAGAGATTTGAAACCCATCGGGGAATTTCACTTCTGATGCCACCCAGTTGTACAACACCGACTTTTTTTCTGAAGACAATCTTAATATCGGAACGGGAACTTGTCCATTGCTTTTTATATGTAACTCACTTCTTGAGCAAATATCCGGCAAGTCCAACCTCGATTTTATGTTAT
>NC_027749.1:46513704-46540170 GCF_000695525.1 Brassica oleracea var. oleracea
CTGTTTCGTTAGCTCCGTAGTAGTCGATTTGCGCTTCAAATTGTTCTCCAGTTAGATATGGGGGAGTAATGTCTCTCACAACCCTTTTGTGCCTAAACAAATTCTTGTTTCTTCGGTACGGATGGCCAATGGGCAGAAATCGACGGTGACAATCGAACCAACTTGTCTTCCTACCATTCTTCAGTTGAAACGCATCTGTCGTTCCATTACAACATGGACAAGCTAATCTCCCATGTGTAGTCCATCCAGACAACATCCCATAGGCAGTAAAGTCACTTATGGTCCACAAAAGCATCGCTCGCATAGTAAAATTCGTCTTCATTGAGCAGTCATACGTCCTCACCCCTGTTGCCCACAGATCCTTCAACTTTTTTATCAGTAGTTGTAGGAAAACATCCAGAGATCTTTTTGAATGGTTCGGACCAGGTATTAATATGGTCAAGAATAGCAACTCCCGTTGCATGCACATCTCCGGTGGAAGGTTGTATGGCGTAAGAAAGACTGGCCACAATAATATTGTCTCCCTGACATTCCGAATGGACTAAATCCATCTGTGCATAATCCGAGATACACATTCCGGCTATTGCTAGCGAAATCCGGATGTACATTGTTAAAATGTTTCCAGGCTCTTCTAACTTCTCATCATCTCCCCAGTAGATCATGCAGTTGTCGATGCAAACATCTATCATCTCCGAAGGCAACCCAAGACTATAAACCAGTTTCTGAATCTCATAATAAGAATTAGCAGACATATTGTCTTCCGGCAAATATTCTTTAAACAAATCTGCCCATTCATTCATGCAACTTTCAGGTAGATTGTGATCAGTTTTAATATTCATCATTCTAGCAGCCAACGACAATTTAGAGAGACCTTCTCTACAACCACTGTAAAGTGGCTGATTTGCCGCATTTAACATTTCATAAAAAAATTTTGCATTTATATTAGGTTCTTCATCTTCATCATGAGTTACGAATGCATCAGCTACCATATCATGAACCCTATCATAATCTACCATCTGCTCTTCCTGATGGTAACTATGGTCATTATGCAAATGATCAACCGGTTCTTCCTGAAAATGCTATTACTACTACTAGCTTCATTATGATCATAATTATAACATTCTCTATGTTGAAACTAGATATAGTAATTTGGCGTGAAACCTCTATTTATTAAATGCTTCCAAACATTTTCACGATTTGCCAATTTCGAATTGTTGTATTTCCGACAAGGACAAAACATCTTACCACTTTCTTGGGTGAGCGGTGTGGAATCTGCTTGATGCATAAACTCCAGCGCCGCAAGGTATTCTTTCGTCACTCTCCCGTTAGGATCTCTATGCATATACATCCACCTCCGCAACTCAAAAATATTCTCGGACCCCGACATTTTTTTTTCACTTTTTTTTCTTGTTGGTGTGTTTAAATGATGTTCAAATGTCCATATTTATAGGAAATTTTTGAATATGGTAGTTGCAATTTTCCTACGAATTTACGACGAAATTTAGTTAGGAAAACGTGTTATTTAGTGGATTCAAATTTTCCACGCTAAGTAGATGTAAAATATTTCCTCGTAAATTACACGCTATATTTACGTCGAGTTTACGAGGAAAGAGTAGTTCGTCGTTAAAGCCACGTGATATTACACCGGCTTTACGACGAAATCATTTCGTCGTAACTTTACGAGGAAATAACGATGATTTTATATTTCCTCGTAAAGGCGACGTACATTTACGAGGAATACTTTTCCTCGTTAATTTTCCTCGCTAAATTTGTGTTTTCTTGTAGTGAATTTGAAGTTTAATTTATTATTCACATTAGACATTTAAATCTTTATGAATTTTATATCTTGATTTTTTAAGATGTCATAACTCTTACTTTGTTACACAAAATATGAAATAGTCTAAACTTTTTTTTGATATTTTGCATGTCAAATGAAAATAAAAATATAAAAACTAAAGTTAAGTAATTTCTAAATACTTTTTAAACATAAAATATATACATATCCAAACTATTATTTTATTTTTTTAAAAACTTTTAGAAAATATTAAACTTTAGTTTTTATATATTTATTTTCATAGCTAATATATTATTATATAATAAAATTAATTTATTTATTAACTCGCGGTTCACCCGCGGTCGATCCAGTGACCCAGTGATCCGGTAAGTCGTCCGGTTCAGTGTCCGAGTCGGGTTTAAAAACATTGATTAAACCCTAATAATGCTTAGAGTGCATTAACTCATTTCACTCAACTATGCTTATAGTGCATTGACTGAAATATACTTATAACTAGACTCAACTTAATGTTAATTTTCAATTAAATCCTAATAGTTCTACTAATCTTTTATCCACAGTCACCAACATCACAACCCATAACTTTAACATTTGTTGTTTTTACCACAGTTTCATTTATTTTATTTTTTTAGAACAAACCACAGTTTCATTTATTTATCAGCAGTTATCTAATTTTACACATGTCTTCCTCTTTTCTTTTACCTTTTAATGTACTTAGAACTTGTTCGCTCATTTGTAAATTTTGTCAAGGTTTTCAAAATTTAGTAGGAAAAGAAACAATGAATAAAAACTAAATGGGTAGTTCCAAGTTTTTTTTTTTTTTTTGCTAAAAGGTAGCTCCAAGTTGAGAAAATTATTGTGTTAAATTTCTCATCTTCGACACATCCATTTAATTTTTATTCATTATTTCCTTTATATTAAATGGATGTGTCGAAGATTGGGCTAAAAAAGAAAAGAAAATCAAGTAAAATCTCAAGATTAAGATTAATACTTTCAACATCAAGATTTTCTTCCACTTATTGAGAGTCTATATTCTCATGGTCACCACAGTGCACAATCACACCATTGTCCATAATCAAAGAGAAAAGAATTGAGGCACCAGATTTTCAAGACTCAATACCAACCTCTACTACTATATACGTAATTAACCACTAAATTTGTTGAACCAACAATTTATTACAGAATCTAAATTATTTGAGGATCCATGACACTGAATGCCAAAAAAAAAAAGGAAACAGAATAATGCATATCACATAGTTCTCGTATCATAGAGTAAGATACTGTACACAATCAACTAAGTTCCAAATAATGTCTCTATTTAAATAGCATTGAGAACCTTTATATCTTACTTTTCCATGTTCAATTTTGAATTAAGACCCGAGTCTGAGGAAAATGTATGTTACCAACGTTAAGAGAATTGAATTAGCCAATGAAGTTTATTCAAAGTCAAAACCTGATTGAGGAATTGATGAGGCTGTAACAGATGATCAGTGGATGACCTTGAACTAGAGCCCCGAAGAAACTGATAATTCTTCAAATCAGATATCGGATAATAATTTGACACCGAACGATCAAACGGCAGCAGCAGCGGCAAGAGCCTGTTCGAATTTGGTGTCCCTCCGAAAAAAGACGATCTGAACTGGTTCCAACGGTTGCTATTAGGACAAGAACCCAACTCGGATACGGATGGTTACGGAAGATATAACTAACATTTTTTTTTATATACTGAGAGTGTAACTTTCTCGTGGCATCCACATTTAGTTTCACTGAGATATTGAAAAGGACTAATAAATCACGCTTTTATTAAAAGTATGATCTAAATTTTGTTAAGACCACCACTATATAATATACAAAAGTCATTTTAAGATAAGAGCATTAGATCCTGAGGCATATGAGTAAATATATGCCAAGATAAGTAGACTATCATTATCACACATAATGTGATTTCTCTCTCGCAATGCAATATGTATGCCATCATATCATATGATAATTAAGTACAAAAGGTTTTAAATTTTAGTAGACGATGCTAGGACTAAAAGTCTGCAGGTAAATTTGTTCAACGGAGATATGCGGTTGCACAAGTCATAACGTGAGATGACGTGGCGTCATCGTATTGGTTGGAGTTATTAATTATGAATTGACAAAGATAAAGATCGTAAAGCTTGGAGATAACGATGAATCAAGAGATTTAGACTCATCAAGATTAAAAACGTCGATTGCTCGAGAGAATAAATGGCATTGAGTTTAAAGAGTTTGATTTCAATGTTCTTAGATTGCATAGAGTATTGAGAGAGGTTTTGAGAGATCTCTGGTTGTAAGATTAAGGTTGGATAGATTAGAAATTGGTCAGTGTCGATTCATAGGTGTGAATTCGAGTCAATATGATTAAACAAGTCTGTAATGATTGTTTAAGGAATTTTTAATAAAAGTCAACTGTTTGGAAGAATCAACTTTTTCATTGGTATTTCGTGTTGAACGTGTTTATGTGTCCTCAGGTTTTACAATTAGTATCAGAGGTGGTCGTCTACCTAGATCTATATATCTAAAACAGGTTGAGGTCCTACGAGGAACATGGAAACAACAGAATTTATGGTGGTTCATAAATCACTCATGTTGGATGAAAACAACTTTGGACACTGGAAAGTACGCATGAAACAACAACTCAAAGAGATTGAGGAAGATACCTGGACTGCAGTTGAAACAAGATGGACAGATCCAAAAAAATTTACTGAAGAGGATGAGGAGATACCTAAACCCAAAAATAAGTGGACAAAGGCAGAAAAGACGGCATCAAGACTTAACGCAAAGGCGCTATCAGAAATTTGTAATGCAATCAGTTCTAATCAATTTAAACTCGAGCAGGGATGCTGTCCAGCCAAGGATGCATGGGACACACTTGTGGAGTATTATGAGGGAACATCCACTGTTAAAAGAGCGAGACTCGACTACTTGGAATCTCAATTCGAGAACTTGAGAATGACCGAAGAAGAATCCATCACGAGTTTTAGCTCAAAGTTGAGCTCCATTGCAAATGAAGCAACTGTCCTTGGTAAAAACTTTAAGGATAAGAAACTGGTCAAGAAGATGATACGATGTCTTCCAGAAAAGTATGCATCCTATAAGGCGTTGTCCAAGGTTAGGATGAATAGATATGAGATGAAATTCTGACAGTTGGTTGGGAATCTTAAAGCTGAAGAGATGGAAGCAACTACATGTCAATCTAAGATAGGAAAAGAAATATGCTGAGAAGGAAAGTGACAAACTCCAGGTTCTTCATAAAAGTCTAAATCGAAATATGAATGAGTGTCTTGAATTGCTGACACAAAACTTTAAGGAAGCTTTGAAGCAATCTGAGAAAGGTCACAGAAGAAACTCGATCTCACATGAGTGGTGTAATAGTAAAGATAGTCAAAAATGTGATTGTCACTGCCATGATATGTGCAAAGGACAATCTGAGGTTGAATGTCCATATCTTCAAAAGAGAAGTGATGAAAAGCTTAATCTTGTCACTCTTGTTGGAAAAGAAAGTGATGAAAAAGTTTAGCTGGATTCTGATTCAGACAGTGATGGAGAGAAAGATGTGAAGGCTGAATATTGTAAGCTATATGACAGTTGGGTTGAATTAAGTAGTGAGAATCTGAATCTGCTCAAGAACAAGTTGTTACTAGAAGCTCAGAATAATATGATTGAGATGGAAAAGCCTACAACATTGATGTTGGAGACGTCAACATGTTCAAGGAAGGAGAATGAGTTGCATAAGCAGAGAGAAGCTGAAGAGGAAAATACATGAGAACTAGAATCAAAGATAAAAAGATTATCAGATCTTCTGTCAGAAGAAAAAGAGAAGAGCATAATGAAAATCACAAGAATGTCAAGATGTTGAGCAAAGGAACAAAGGATTTAGATACTCTTCTTGCCATGGGACAGCTTGCAAAACAAAATTGGGGTCTAGGATACAAGGAGAATCGTGTGTTAAGCTCCACAAACAGTGTATCAAATCAAACAAGTCTGATTAATTTCGTTCGTGCTGAACCAATTCCTAATAATAAACTAAAGAAGGTTGAATCACATCAAATATGTTCAAGCCGGAAAATATTTGTTGAACAGAAAAATCAGAAGGTCAAACAGGGATGCTACTCCTGTGGCAAACATGGACACATGCAGAGAGACGGAGTGGAAGAAGGGAGGAGATTCGCGAACGAGGAAAGGGACCCAATGACTTCGAAAGAATTGAACGAGTACCTTGCTAAAAAATCTATCCTTGTTTATATTGTGATGCTTTGGAAAGCAAGATTAAGTCAAGGAAGGCTGAATAATGTAGTCTCAACCATGGATGTTATTCTTGTGGGAGACTTTGACATACTCATCGATTTTGTTATGAGCGAATCAACAATATCAAGAAGGTTTGGAGTGAAAATAAATGTTATGTTGAGCCAAAAAGCTATTGTGAGGTATGGATTACAAAATCAGATTTGTATTCCAAATGTAAGGAGACTAACATTGTTCAAGAGCTCGTGTGCAACATAGCATGTTCAGAAAAATTGGGATGCTCAAATATCAACAAGAGATGGGTTAATGCTGAAGTTGTTCGAGGTATACTCAGGCGTGTTAATGAAACCAATTCCTTATCCATCGCGTGAGCATGTTAGAGGTTCCAAGAGATGTGACAAATGCATTATATGTTATGGAGGTTTTCAAAGAGTTTTGTCACTCAAGCAAGGGAGATTGAAGAGTTGGTCAGGTTGACGATACTTGGTGAAAGTGGAGCTTTATTAGTTAGTAAGCTTGAGTTGTAAAATTCAGTGAAAAAGGGGGGAGATTGTTAAGACTAGAAGTCTTATTCATCGCGTGAGCATGTTAGAGGTTCCAAGAGATGTGACAAATGCATTATATATTATGGAGATTTTCAAAGAGTTTTGTCACTCAAGCAAGGTAGATTGAAAAGTTGGTCAGGTTGACGATACTTGGTGAAAGGGGAGCTTTATTAGTTAGTAAGCTTGAGTTGTAAAATTCAGTGAAAAAGGGGAAGATTGTTAAGACGAGAAGTCTGCAGGTAAATTTGTTCAACGGAGATATGCGGTTGCACAAGTCATAACGTGAGATGATGTGGCGTCATCGTATTGGTTGGAGCTATTAATTATGAACTGGCAAAGATAAAGATCGTAAACCTTAGAGATAAATATGAATCAAGAGATTTAGACTCATCAAGATTAAAAATGTGGGTTGCTCGAGAGAATAAAGGGCATTGAGTTTAGAGAGTTTGTTTTTAACGTTCTGAGAGTGCATAGAGTATTGAGAAGTTTTGAAAGATCTTTGGTTGTAAGATTAAGATTGGATAGATTAGAAATTGGCCAGTGTCGACTTCACACCGATTAAACAATTCTATAATGATTGTTTAAAGAATTTCTAATAAAAGTCAACTGTTTGGAAGAATCAACTTATTCATTGGTATTTCGTATTGAACGGGTTTCTGTGTCCTCAGGTTTTAGAGACGATATTTGACAATGCCCTCTTTAATCTCTCTTCTCCAAACGGAGAAATAACTTATTAACTTGCAATCGCTATCCACCACCATGTTCTAAATTCAATAGAGTCTTTTGTGTTTTGACTGAATATTAATACATGATTGTAATTACATCATCAACTTTTTATCGACAAATGCATATCTATACTATAGAGATTATGAACATTTTGTCACAAATGTACATCTATAACACAGACACTTGTTATCTAGCTAGCAGTATTTTAATTTAATAGGTGAAGTTCATAAAAGTTTATTGAACTTATTACAATGTTTTAAATTCAATAGTATTTTGTGTTTTGACTGAATTTTAGTGCATGATTGTAATTACATCATCAACTTTTTCTCGACAAATGCATATCTATATTATTTATATTATGATTTTTTTTGTCAACAAATGTACATCTATAACACAGACAAGTGTTATGTAGCTAGCAGTATTTTATGTTTATAGGTTATATAAGTTCCTATAATTTTATTGAATGTTAGTGAAATACATTAATCTAAGGGATAAGATTTATTTTCTACAATTTAAGGGATAAGATCATAAGATTGTGTGAATAATGAATAAAAGGAAGTTATCTTCTAATTGAGATAAGAAATCTCTGGGTCCACGGTTCCAACCCAAAATTTGATTTCTATTTTTGGGGTCAAAGTATTTCAAAGCCTTTCATCTCTTTATATAGCAGCTCATTCTCAGCCAAGTTTGTATCTACCCCTAAACTTCTTCGATTGTGTCCTCAGACATATCCTACCTCATCACATATCTCTCTATCTCTCGTTTGTCACGTTGTGGACGAGGTGAGAGCAAGAGACATGGGATGAGGGTAGAACATGCAAATGTTGTTTACGTTTGCTCTCTCAACTATATATGTTCTTATATCTACTTCTAACACCAATCCTTTGATTGTATCCTAATACAAATCTTTGTGCATATGATCTATCGCATATCATGGATCTACCAATTTCACTCGCTTGAGACGTTGTGTAGAGGCTCCACTAGTTGAAACTTCAACATAATGCACAACCTCTCATGCGAGTGAGAGGAGAGACATGAGAACGGGGTGGCCATGCCCTCTTTGTTTGATATTCTGTTACGGATCCTATATATATAGTGCCGGTCAACCATTTTCAATTTTTTCTTGATGCCCTAAGCTCACTTTAAACTTTATGCCTTTGTTATTCATGTAAAAAAAATTTTTATGCCCTATATACAACTAAAATTTTAGCTTAAAATCGGATCCCTAAGCGGTGGCTTCCCTCGCCTATGCTCGAGTATATATATATATATATATATATATATATATATATATTTGCTTTTCCATTAGAGTTTGCAAGTGTACACTAGGTTGTTCAATTACCAATAAGTATTTTTCTAGGAAGAACAAGAGTTGTTAATTAAGAGTGAATCTATCTTGCATATATAACTTGTCCTAGGATGTTTGTAAATAACATGATGGTGCTCGGGAGTTTTAAACCTTTTCACCTAAATTCAACTACAAAGATGGATCAATTGAGGTGTTCAAAAAAAATAAAAGATGGATCAATCGTATTTAGGTCAAGTTTAAAACTCCAATATTTTCTAACTGAAACACGCCAATATTTGCTAAGCTGTTTTGTAAAAGCGGATATATTTTACAGATAACCGTGATAGAATGTCATTAAAGACACCATATATATGCAGATTAATTTATTGTCGGATATGCTTATTGTCTTATTGAGGTTATCTCTAATATGTTGTTAGCCGTACATGATTAGTAATATTTGCTTGCTTCTGCTCTATAAAATTAAAGCAAGAATCAGCTTGAAAACAAGGTAAAGAAAGACTTCAATTTGTGTGATATCAAGAAAGTTTCTGGTTTATTATCTCCATGTCTCTTGTTTGGATTTACAGGAAAGGAGGTCAAAGTTATGGATCGTTTTGAGAGTTTGTTCAAACAGATCTCATCTTAACCTAGAAGATTTCAACCAGACAATACATAATTGGTAACTGTACGTACATTTTCACTTTTTTAGAGTACATGTTCTTACAGCATGTAAACTCTATAGTATATATGTATGGTATCAACTTAAGGGGAATTGTATTAGGTAGCATTTGTTGATTATTCAATTAAGAAACGAGCATGTTAATTCTTTAAATAAAATAACACTTACTTTTATTGCAGTAAGTTTCAAAAGCGTTCGATTCTCTCCTCAAACAGTGTCTGTTTCCCCATTTCTTTTGTGGCTTCGTTACTAAGTTTTCTGCTTTATTTGATAAGGGTTATATGTAGAGAGCGAAGCCTGCTAGGTTTTTTTTGTGGATTTTATTGCCATCAATCTCTGGGAAAGAAAATATTGAAATACTCGTTTGATGAGATATATATATAATGAACCGGTTTTTTTTTACAAAGAGATATATAAGAACCGTAAAAAAAATAAAAAGGAACCGCAAAAATTATGTGTTGTTGCTTTTTTTTTTCTATCTGGATCCAGTTTTTCTTTATTTGGAAATGGAGAACTCGAATCATGGACTAAGGTTGTGCAGAAGAAAAACAAGGAGAGTCTTGTTGAGTACAAAAGAGAGATATAACATCTGTTGGAGAAGGTTACGACAATTGGAAAAGGTAAGTTTTATTTTATCCAGGGTTATTAAACTTTAATAAAACTTGTAAAAAAAAACTCTAATAAATTTTAGGTTTTCATTTTTTGCAGATTTTTAATTAGATTTTGGTTTTTTTATTTTGGAAAAACAATTTATTATCCATTCAAATTTTAGATATTTGTGTAATTTACTATAAATTATAGATAAAATTAAATGTATTTTAATGTACTTTATTTATAATTTGATTTTTAGTTATAAAGTTTGGAGTTAGAATTTAACTAAATTAAAATTTTGATAATTATAAACACATAAAACAACATTTAGAACTTAAAAGGCTTTATATGTTTCAAAAATATAATCTACTGAAAAATAAAAATGAAATTTTTTTATCATTTTCAAAAAAACTAAAATCTACAAAAAAAAACAAACTAGAAAAATAAATCAAAATTCCTAAGCTAAAAATTAAAAACTAAAATTAAATAAAACAAAATCATGCAAACATTTCAGGCCTTAATATAATTTCCTCTTTAATGTTTTGGATTTGAAAAGTTTTCCCAATCAAGGATCCATGAAAGAGGACATGATAGATCATCTGTACAAAGCTTGATTTATATATTGTTTTCTTTTCTAATAAAAAATGTTATATCCACGAGTATTTTGTCTACACTACAACGATTTTATTAAAATTGGTGCCAAAACTCAAGTTCGATTTTTTAGAGACTACGAAAATGAACAATTTAATAAAAAAGACATTAAAACAATTCCTGAATCCAACATATCATGTTCGATAGAAAGAAATTGTTTCAGTCTTTCCTATCAAACAAAATGATCGGTGTTCATTTTCGTAATCTTTCAAAAATGGAATTTGAGTTAAGGTACCAACTTCTAGTAACACAATCATTATATAGACAAAATACCCGTAGATATAATTGTTTTTGTTGGAAGTGAATACAATATTTTTTGAATCAAAGTTTCAGGCAGATGATCGATCATTTAATCCTTTACAGCACCTCAGTTTGGAAAACTTTTCACAGCCAAAGCATCAAAGAAGAAAGTAAATTAAAATTTATGCAGGGTCTTATAACGCTTTTAAACATAAGTGAAAATAAAGTTGTCATAGCTAGTAAAGCATCACACTTGTCGATTAGCACTAAGTATTATATTTCTAGCATTCTAGCTTATGAAAAAACGTCTCAGACAAGTAATCTGCACATGTTATATTTTGCTAGTATTCTATCATTGCGTCCATCAAAATTTGTTCCATTAGCACTACATATTTTCCTATAAATCTGTCAGCTAAGAGAGAATCTATTTGTATTGATGGATTGTCACTTGTTTGGCTTAAGTTCCCTTTAGAAAATATTGATTGCGAATGGGGGAATCCCCGACTCTTCAGTACTTGCTAAAATATTATATGATGATTAATAATGAACTGTTTTGTGTATTGTTGCTCTCTTCTTTTTTTTTTTTTTTTGCATTCTGGATCTAGTTTTGCTTTTTTGGAAATGTAGAACATGAATCACGGACAAAGGCTGTGCAGAAGATAGAGAATATCTGTTGGAGGTGGTAACGACAAATGGAAAAGGTAAGTTATTTTATTCTCGTAGAGGGTTATAAAACTGCATAAATTTTAAATTCTTTTTTTTTTTGAAAAAGTTTCCATACTAATCCATGAAAAGAACATGATAGATAATCTGTCGAAGTTATGATTCAGAAAATATTGTTTTTACTTCCAACGAAAAAATGTTATATTGACGAATGTTTTGTCTACACAGTGGTTGTCTTATTGAAATTTGGTGCCAAAACTCAAGTTCGATTTTAAAACTTGGAAAATAAACACTTTAATATGAAAGACTCCAAAACAATCTTTGAATCCAATACATTGTATTCTTGTTTCAAAGTCTTTCTTACTGGTTTTTATTTTCACAATCCTTTGAATCGAATTTGAGTTATGATGGTACCAATTTCCGGTGATACCACCATTATATAAAAAATACTTGTGGAGGATATGCCAGTTTTATTGGAAGTAAAGACAATGTGTTCTGAATCAAAGCTTCATGCAAGTATGCAACTATCAATCATGTCCTTTATGACACTTTAGTTTGGAAAGTTTCACTGCAAAAAAAGGAAAATACATTAAAATTTATGCAAAGTTTTATAACGATCTTAAGCATAAGAGAAAATAAAGTTGTTGCTAGTAAAACTTCACACTTTTCGATTAGCACTAAGTATTGTACATATATCTTATGCACATGTTATATTTTGCTAGTATTCTATCATTTCGTCCATCGAAGTTTATTCCATTAGCACTAATAATTTTGCTTAAAATCTGTCACCTAAGGGAGAATCTAGTTGCATTATGTACGACGAATTGTCACTTGTACTTAAGTTCCCTTTAGCAAAAAGTTGATTCCTAATGGAGGAATCAAAGACTCTTTGTTAAATACTCACCGTTTTAGGGGAAGATATCGATATATGATCTCAATTAAAATCACTTGCATAAGCTCTATTAAGTTTGCCAAAAGGCATCTTAATAGCACATAAAATAAATAATAATTAAAGAAAAAATTAAGGGAATGTTGGTTTATTATTCCAAAGAAGTTCGAAAACTATAACCTATATTTTCAAAGTTTTGAAATTAACTTTCTATTAAGAAAAAATACAATGATCTTCATGATTTTTTCATAACTATTTTTTTGTGCACGTTTCACAACTATTTTCTAAGAAATTATACGGGGAAATTACATGTTTACCACTTTCATGCTACCACTTTTCATTTTTACCACCATTAAAGAGATATTTTCAAAAATACCTTCTTCATTAAGTGGCAAAAAACTCTTATGCACTTGTTCTTTATACATATAATAAATAAATATTTAAATAAATAAAAATTTAAAAAATAAAAAATAATTGTTTTAATTTTTTTTTAATTATACTATTTCGAAATTTAAACCCTAAACCCTAAAATTCAACTCTAAACCCTAAACCATCAATCCTAAACCCTATTTTTTTTTTGAAATACGAACCCTAAACCCTGAAGCATCAACTCTAAACATCAACTCTAAACCCTAAACCTCGAAACATCAACTCTAAACCCTAAACCCTAAACCTTCAACTCTAAACCCTAAAACATCAACTCTAAATCATAAACCCTAAACTTCAACACTGAACGCTAAACCATCAACACTGAACCCTAAACTATCAACACTAAACCCTAAACCCTAAAAAGTAAACTCTAAATCCTAAACCCTAAAACATTAATCCTAAACCCTAAAACATTAAGTCTAAACCCTAAACCCTAAACCTTCAACTCTAAACCCTAAACCTTCAATTCTAAACCTAAACCCTAAATCCTAAACCCTAAAACTAGAGTTGATGTTTTAGGGTTTAGATTTGAAGGTTTAGAGTTTTAGGCTTTAGGGTTTACGTTTAGGGTTTAGGGTTTACATTTAGAGTTTAAAGTTGATGTTTTAGGGTTTAGATTTGAAGGTTTAGGATTTTAGGGTTTAGGATTCGAATTTCAGAAAATATTGGGTTTAGGGTTTACGTTTAGGGTTTAGAGTTGATGTTTAGATTTGAAGGTTTAGGGTTTAGAGTTGAAGGTTTAGGGTTTAGAGTTGATGTTTCGGGGTTTAGGGTTTAGTGTTGATGTTTCATGGTTTAGGGTTTAGAGTTGTTGATCTAGGGTTTAAAGTTGATGTTTTAAGTTTAGATTTAGGGTTTAGGGTTTACATTTAGGGTTTAAAGTTGATGTTTTAGGGTTTAGATTTGAAGGTTTAGGGTTTAGAGTTGATGTTTCATGGTTTAGGGTTTAGAGTTGTTGATCTAGGGTTTAAAGTTGATGTTTTAAGTTTAGATTTAGGGTTTAGGGTTTACATTTAGGGTTTAAAGTTGATGTTTTAGGGTTTAGATTTGAAGGTTTAGGGTTTAGAGTTGATGTTTTAAATTTAGATTAATTAACCTTATGTTTTTTTTTGTCAAAAGGTTATAAATGTCTTTTACCCTTCATTAAAGATGAAGGTAAAAATAGTTAGTGTAAACATGAAAATTGATACTTTGAAAATGATATTTGTGGCAATTTCCCAAGTTATATCTAAGTAAAGTATTGTTAATATAATGAACATATTTTTAAATACATTTGTATTTTTTTATCATCAACCAACTAAAATTCTATATACCAAAAAAAATTCTATATACTATACTATTTTATGTATTTTATAATTATAACCAAAAGATATCTTATTGAGATGCATTTGGACCATGTTTGTAATCATATCTTATTGATTTCTAATTTCAATAATAATATTTCACCATCTTTCATGTAATATACTTTCCAAACCTATTAAACATCATTTTCTACAAAGTTAATATCGATGTTTATCATAGAATTAAACAATATAATTAACTTAAAATGATATAATTACAAAATTTAATTCAATCAGACACTTCCAAAAAAATTATTTATTTGCAATCAAATTATTATTAGTGAATTAATATCAGTCATAATTAGAGAATTAATGAAATATGGTCAAAATGTGATAAAGACAGATTATTTTAAGATGGAGCAAAAAAACTACGGTGCCTAATATATTTTTTTGTCAACACATACAGTGATTATATATATATATATATTAATTAGTTGATGATAAAATATGAGTAGATATTGAAACACTATTTGAATAATATAATGAATCAATATATATTTATAAATATTAGTAATTCTTAAAATATGTATTTTTAGAGAATCTGTATTATATTAAAAATTATATTATATCTAAAATTATTTAAATATATTTTTAAGATGTATTGTAATTTAAAAATTAAAATATATATTATATGATTTACAATCGTAATTGTAAATATATGAAATGGATGGTAACATTATTATCCTTTACTTGATAATTAATAATAAAAAAAAAAAATAACAATCCAGCCATCTTCCATATATGAATGTAGGAGGAATCCATTGCACAACTCAACATTTTCCAAGATTTCTGTTACTAGTTCGAACTAGATAATGAATTTTCCTAGATTTCTAATACTAGTTTTTTTTTTAAACACTTTTTTTTTTTGAAACACAGATTTCTAATACTAGTTTGAACTAGATAATGAGTTTGAGTCTTGTAAAACACAAAATTTGATTTACCAAAAAAAACTCAAGTTCGGTAACCATATTTTGGATTTTACATGGCTCAAACTCAAATGGTGGAAATTAAGTAGAAAAGCCTCTTAACCACTCGACCACATCATTTTATTTTATAGTTTGAGGTTAATTCGAAGTATCTTACTGATCCAGGTATACTAAGTTTTTCTTTTCTTGACGTTGAGAGCGATTGAACATCTTGTAGTGGAGGAGGAAATCCTTAATTAAGAAAGCGAGAATGGTTGATAATATAGACAAAGTTCTAATATTTTCATAAATAGAGAAGCAGTGGTTGGTGATGTTATGGAGACATGTCACTTGTGTTGCGTCAGGAGAAACTCCCGTGATAAATTCTTGTTCTTTATTTACACTAATCATATATGTTACTAGACTATATATATGAAGTTGTAAGTGCGGACGAGTCAGAAATATAGAGCAGAAAGTAAATGACACATTAAATTTGTTAAAAGGGTTCATTTTCTACATCTCCGGGACCTCGTCCAGATTTCATTGATCACTAGAACAAGAATGCAAATACATCATTATTTGCTAACGTATACATCAGGCACAAACCTCCTGACACGCTCTTCTCTAGATAGATATCTATAAAGATTAGGAATCAAGAACGCATGCATAGATCCCATCCGGCCGCACCAGAGCTCATTGTCTTCACACAGCTGCAATCTTTCCAGACCTCCTCAATGAAACCATCTTTGCTAAACTTCTCCTGAGTCAAGGCTTCAACCTTCCACCTCTTAGAAAGTACATCACCATGTACTTCACCGAGTATTTCACCAAGTACGTCACCGAGCACGTCACACTAACGCACACCACAGATACCAACGAGCACGTCACACCAACGCACAGCTTGGTCGACGCACAGCTTGGTCACACTAAAACGCTTGATCACCCAAGCACACACAAAGCTCACAAGAGATACACACGATAGCTAACTCCACCACACAAAGCGCCAACTCCAACGCCACCAAACTAAGTCCACTTCAGACTCCATCGGACACTACGTCAGACCGTAGGTCAACACTCAATACTTAATGAAAACTCTCTCTCTCTTTTCACTTAATCTCTGGGTGTACTTCTTCTCATAAGGGCACGTCCCTCCTTATATATAAACCGTAGACTTTCTCTCCAAGTTCATTAAATGCACCTTAATGAACTTCCATTCCCATATAAGGAAACTTTCTATTCCTCTCCAAGTAACACTTCTTCTCCAAGCAAAACCTCGTTGCTTAATGGAAAACGTAATTTGTCTTCAACAAGATATTCTCTTTCCTTTTCCAATCTCCACTTAAACACACAATCACCTTAGACAATCACCTTGTAAGCAACTTCTCCACTCGACGTCCTGCCATGTACGTCTTGACATACCTCTTGACACACCTTCTAATGTACATCACGAACTACATCAGAACCTCTCTAGAAATATCATCTACAGAAGTTACCGATCATTTGCTTCCATATCCATTACATACAGGAACAATGTTGAAAGAATTACTGAGTTCTTGCTCAGTGATAGGAAGAGTAGACTGTTGTTTGGCTGGGTAGGTGGTTCTTGCCATGACGTTCCCTTTTTATCGAATCAAGTTGTCTATCGAATTTTCATTCATTTTTCTGTTACATGACTAGAAGTTGAAAACGTTCAAGATTTCATCAAGAAGAACCCTTTTGGACAGATGCAAGTCAATCTTGAGTTTATAGGCAGGCCATCATATGCACACACACATACACATACGCATTTAGAAACTTTAAACTGGTAGAGAAGAGAGGATTGGTGAAAGAGAGTAGCTGAAACGAGCGTGATGTTATTATAGTTTTCCTTACTTAGATCTGCTTTATAGATTTTGTTTTGGTAATATTTAGAGAAAATCTCACTCTATGATTTTTAGTTTGTTTTTTAACTATTAGAAATATCCGCAAATTTTGAGTCGATTTGTCATCTGTTTTGATTAAAATTTGGATATCCGCAACTCTACGAAACAAAAGAATCTCTACGAAACAAAAGAATACTAATATACAAAATCCGTAAGAAATAAAGAAAATCATAAATACTAATATTTTTAGGAATGAATATCCGATCTGATCTGTTATATGCATATATTTACATAATTATATATATAACTTATATAAATATTATATTCTATATAAGTTTTATACTGTTTTTATTAAATTTGCTATATTAGTTATTAGAATTTTATATGTAACATAAAACCGGTCGAATTCAATTTCATCTATCCGTGGATTGATCGGTCGTAACATGTCTGCTATCCGGTCTATATTGAATATAAATCAGATAAAAAACCATAAACCGGTCTTATTGTTAATGATATCAGAGGGGGCAAAAAAAAGTTAGGTTCTCTCATCTTCACCAAATAGTCGAGCGACTTCTCGCCTTCTAAAGGTAACCAGTTTCCTTTTCATCGCATTGTTTCTGGGTTTGTCTTCATCTTATAATTACTTGCCTATCATTGTCTTTTCGAATTTTCAAAATGTCAAAGTTTCGGTCTTTGGATTTTGATCTAGATTTTACTCAAACTGTTGATGTAATGGCTCATTCTGGTTTTCATAAATGGACTCGTCAAATTGGTTCGTGCTTTAGAAACTAGTTATGACTTGTGAGGCTCTAATGTTGTCAAAGTTTTGATCTTTTTTTTTTATTTCTCAGGGAGGTTCTTCGGTTATGGTTAATTCCTTAGATATGCAGAGCTTTATCCTCCGAGCTAGAGTGCTTAAACTTTACAGGAAAGCATTGAAGATAGCTCATAGAGCTCCTCCTCAGGCTAGAGGTTTGTGTTCCTGTATTCATTGCTCTTTGATGATTGATAGTAAGCTTGATTGTTAATCCGTGTTGATGGCTATAGGGGAATTGAAACCGAGTATAAGGCAAGAGATGGAAAAGAACAGTGAGTGCAAGGACAAGCAAAAGATCAGGTATCTGATTAGTGAAGGATTAGGGCATATCCAACCCCACTCTATTTTCCCCTCTAAAATAGAGTTTAGAGTAAAAATGCTCCAATGGTACTCTATTTTCTACTCTATAATAGTGTAAACCTATTTTTTACTCTATATATAGAGTATATTTTTTATATTTTGTTCATCACTCTATTTTTCACTCTAAAATAGAGTATCATTGGAGCAACATCCAACTCTATTATAGAGTTACTCTATTTTAGAGAAAAAAATAGAGTAAACCATTGGCGATGGTCTTAGAGAGGATTAAACAACTTGATGAGAAGTTGGACATGCAAGGCCATTGAAAATTGATTTGTCCTTTTGTAATGTGTTGTTGTTTCTGAGATCAAACATCTTGTCTGATTATCACAAAAAAAAGGTAAAGTACAATGAACATGTTCGTTTGTGTTGAAGTGTTGGTTAAAAGACGCCATGAGAATCAAAAGGTTTCGGTCTGAGACCGGTTCTGGAGAATAGACATTCGATTTCGGTTTAGAATTCGGTTTATGTTTAATGTAAACGTCGCCGTTTGAGTCTTCGTCTTTCTTCTTATCTGAAGAGTTTGTTACAAGTGGGGTCCATGCGGAGAGGCCGTTAGAGGTTGTTATCTCCGGTGTGTGACGAGTTGTAATCTATAGAGTGTGAGAGCGGCGAGCTTGGGAAACACGGTGAGAGAGAAAAGAGATAGAGAGTAAGAAAACGGAAGAGAGATTAGAGAGAAATCTACGGGGGTGAGAGTTCTCTGTATCTCGGGGTTTTCTGGTGAGTGATACGGCGGCGTTGGTTCACTGAGCTTAGTGAATTCTAAGGAAATCCTCGGCCAGACGTAGGATCGCGGTTTGCGTCTGAACTGGATAACATCTCGTCGTGTTCATTAGTTCATTAGTGCTTTACTTCTCTTCTCTCGTGATAAATCAATCTCTAACGATTGAATCAAATACCAAACGAAACGCAATAAGTGGTATCAGAGCAAAGGTTCTCTGGTAACTGGTTCAGATCGGAGATAGATTGGTGAAGATCCGGTGTATTACGAACTGAGATCTCGATGACGTCCGCGAAGATCAAGATGGAGAAGTTCGACGGAGTTGTTGATTACAACATGCGGAGAGAGAGATTACTGGCGAATCTTGATCTCTTAGGCTTGACAGATGCTCTACAAAGTCAGGAAGAAGAGTTGAGGAGAGCTGAGTCCAAGCTGAGAGATCCATCAGTCAAAGGTGGAGATTCTGATTCAGAATCACCTAAGAAGACTGATCCGTTGATTGCAGAGAAACAATGGAAGGTACGGAGCACGATCATTATGAATGTTACTGATACGATCTTGAGAAAGATCTTGAAGGAAAAGACTGCTGCTGGTATGCTCAAGGTCCTGTACGCTCAGTACATGTCATTGTCGTTACCTAACCGTATGTATCTAAAGCAACGGCTATATGGTTTCAGAATGAATGAGTCTATATCCATAGAGAGCAATATTGATGAATTCCTGAGAATCATAACGGATCTTGGAAACGTCATGGTAGAAGTCTCTGATGAAGATCAAGCTATACTGCTACTGATGTCGCTGCAAAAGCAGTTTGATCAACTGAGAGATACTTTGAGATATGGGAAAGAGACTGTAACTATGGATGAGGTTATGAACTCTATTCATTCGAAGCAGCTTGAGTTCAGTGTAAATGGAAAAGGGAATAAGAATCAAGGAGAGGTTCTGTACTCTAGCTCAAGCTCTAGAGGGAGGAGTAGGGAGGAGTACCAAGCGTGTTCCAGGTCAGAGCAAGTTCAAAGAAAAGTCCAGATCAAAGTCAAAAGGAAAGGGAAATCGTCCAACGTGTTGGGTGTGTGGTGAAGAGGGACATTTCAAAAGAGACTGTCCTAAGAGAAGCAGTCAAAAGGGGAAGGAGAAATCCTTTCAGTATGGAGAATCTTCTTCTGTGACTGGTGTTGACTTTATTGAGTCTCTTGTTGTTACAGAAGCAAACATGGTGACAACAGTAGACTTCAATGAGATATGGATTCTGGACACTGTGTGTTCATTTCACATGACTCCAAGAAAGGACCTGTTTACTGAGTTAAATGAAAGTGCTGGAGGCTCTGTGAGAATGGCTAACAACAGTCTATCATCAGTAGAAGGGATTGGTATGGTAACCTTGAAGACGGCAGAAGGTCAATTTGTTTCAGTAAAGAATGTCAGATATGTACCTCAGTTTTCAAGAAACCTGGTATCACTTGGAGCTCTTGAGAGTAATGGTTGCACTTTTGTATCTGAGAATGGAGTTCTCAGAGTAAAGAAGGGGTGTAGAACAGTTCTCAAAGCGACAAGAGAAGGAAACTTGTACTACTTGCAAGGAAACAGTCACATGGGAGAAGTTAATGCAGTGAGTGTACAAGACGAAACGCATCTCTGGCATAGCAGACTGGGACACATTAGCCATAAGGGAATAGATGTACTGATAAGGAAAGGATACTTAGACAAGGCAAAGGTGTCAAGCATCAAGTTCTGTGAAAGTTGCATTCTTGAGAAGGCTCATCGTGTAAGCTTTGCAAGTGGCAAACACACGAGTGAAGTTTGTCTTGACTATGTACATGCAGACCTTTGGGGATCACCGTCTGTTCCAGCGTCTCTTAGGAAGTGTCATTATTTCTTGAGTCTCATAGATGACTACTCAAGAAAGGTTTGGGTGTTTTTCTTAAAAACAAAATATCAAGCCTTTGAGAAGTTCGTGGAATGGAAGTTGTTGGTTGATAATTAAACAGGTTTAAAAGTGAAGAAACTCAGGACTGACAACGGCTTGGAATTCTACAATAAAGAGTTTGATGAATTCTGTTCAGAGAGTGGAATTGGAAGACATAAAACCATTCCATATACTCCACAACAGAATGGTGTTGTGGAGAGAATGAACAGAACAATACTTGAAAGAGTAAGAAGCATCTTGAATGAGAGTGGCTTACCTAAGGTGTTTTGGGCTGAGGCTGTTAATACTGCGGTGTATGTGATAAACAGATCACCTTCCTCTGGGATTGGTGACAAAGTGCCTGAAGAAGTATGGTCTAAGTCAGTTCCAAAACTAGACCATCTGAGAAGGTTTGGATGCGTGTGTTACTATCACTCAGATAATGGGAAGCTACAGCCTAGAGCCAAGAAGGGCATCTTCATTGGCTACCCTGGGGGAGTTAAAGGCTACAAAGTATGGTCTCTGGAGGATAAGAGAGCGGTTGTGAGTAGGAACGTAACATTCAAGGAGGAAGAGTGTTACAAAGATCTTGAAAAGACTACAGTGGAGCAGAAAGAAAAGAACACTATGTTCTTGGACTTGGTTCTATCTGAAAGTGAGCAGAATGATGATTCAGGTGGAGATATCCTATCAGAACCCCAAACAGAGAGTGTTTCTGAAACAGGAGAAACGTCAGAGAGACATGATCCACAGTCATACCAACTTTTCAGAGACAGAATCCGTAGAGAAGTGAAGCATCCGAAGAAGCATGATGACTACGTGTATATGGCAATGTATGTGTCTGAAGATGGTGATTGTGTTGAGCCAAGTGATTACAAATCAGCCATGAAAGATCCTCAAAAGAAGAAATGGATCATGGCTTCTGACGATGAGATGGATTCTTTAAACAAGAACCATACTTGGGATTTAGTAAAGAAACCAAAATGGAGAGTGGTGATTGGATGTAAATGGATTTACAAACGCAAACCTGGGATTCCTGGAGTTGAGAAACCTAGATACAAGTCTCGTTTAGTGGCTAAAGGTTATTCTTAGAAGGAAGGTGTAGACTACAATGAAATTTTCTCACAAGTTGTCAAGCATGTGTCTATAAGATACTTGATGTCGATTGTGGTAAATGAAGATCTTGAGCTTGAACAACTAGATGTGAAAACTGCATTTCTACACGGAGACCTTGAAGAAGAGATATATATGAGCCAACCTGAAGGTTATGAAGTTGAAGGAAAGCAAGATTGGGTGTGTTTGTTGAGGAAATCACTCTATGGACTGAAGCAGAGTCCTAGACAGTGGAATCAAAAGTTTGATCAGTTCATGAAAGATATTGGTTTCCTAAGAAGTTGTCATGATCAGTGCGTATATATAAAGCATACTACTGATGGGAACATCTACTTACTTTTGTACGTTGATGATATGTTGGTGGCTTACAAAGACAAGAAGCAGATAAAGGCTTTGAAGGATCAGTTGAGCTCTCGGTTTGAAATGAAAGACCTAGATGCAGCAAGGAAGATATTGGGCATTGATATCATTCGAGATAGGCGCATTGAACTTTGAAACTATCTCAAGCTGACTATATGAAGAAGGTTCTAAGGACTTACAACATGGAGAATGCTAAGCATGTGAACACTCCAATAGGAAGTCATTTCAAAGAAGGTTCTAAGGACTTACAACATGGAGAATACTAAGCATGTGAACACTCCAATAGGAAGTCATTTCAAACTGAAGGCTGCAACCGAAGTGGATCTTAAAGCTGGTGATGTGTGTGATGATTCGGTTCCATACTGTAATGCTGTTGGGAGTTTGATGTATGGTATGATCGGTACAAGGTCTGACCTTGCTTATGCTGTTGGACTCGTGAGTAGATTCATAAGTAATCCATTGAATGAACACTGGGAAGCAGTGAAATGGATCTTGAGGTATGTCAAAGGAAGCACCGAGGTATGCTTGAAGTTCAAGAAAGGATCAGAGTTCAGACTATATGGGTTCTGTGACTCTGACTATGCTGGTGATCTAGATAAAAGAAGATCGATATCTGGTTATACGTTTGTGTCAAGTGGTGGAGCTATCAGTTGGAAGTCAAACCTTCAAGGCGTGGTGGCTCTATCAACCACAGAAGCAGAATTCTTATCCATGGCTGAAGCGGGAAAAGAAGCAATCTGGCTGAAGGGTCTAAGTTCAGAGTTTGGCTACAAACAAGAGCTCATGGAGCTGTTTTGTGATTCGAAAAGTGCTTTGGCATTGGCGAAGAACAATGTCCACCATGAAAGGACGAAGCATATGGCTACAAAGCTAGGCTTCTTAAGGGAGAATGTTGAGGACGGTGAGCTGCGAGTTTTAAAGGTTCATACAAGTGAAAACCCTGCAGACGTGTTCACCAAGACCCTTCCGGTAGGTAGGTTTAAAAGCCTGTTAAGCCTACTCGGAGTCTCTGCCTGAGTAGCAGAGGAAAAACCTAGGATCGAAGTTCACCTAAGCTCATCATGGTCGTCTTACAACCAAGGTGGAGTTTGTTGAAGTGTTGGTTAAAAGACGCCATGAGAATCAGAAGGTTTCGGTCTGAGACCGGTTCTAGAGAATAGACATTCGATTTCGGTTTAGAAGTCGGTTTATGTTTAATGTAAACGTCGCTGTTTGAGTCTTCGTCTTTCTTCTTATCTGAAGAGTTTGTTACAAGTGGGGTCCACGCGGAGAGGCCGTTAGAGGTTGTTATCTCTGGTGTGTGACGAGTTGTAATCTATAGAGTGTGAGAACGGTGAGCTTGGAAAACACGGTGAGAGAGAAAAGAGATAGAGAATAAGAAAACGGAAGAGAGATTAGAGAGAAATCTACGGGGGTGAGAGTTCTCTGTATCTCGGAGTTTTCTGGTGAGTGATACGGCGGCGTTGGTTCACTGAGCCTAGTGAATTCGGAGGAAATCCTCGGCCAGACGTAGGATCGCGGTTTGCGTCCGAACTGGATAACACTTCGTCGTGTTCATTAGTGTTTTACTTCTCTTCTCTCGTGATAAATCAATCTCTAAAGATTGAATCAAATACCAAACGAAACGCAACAGTTTGATGCTGGGATAGTTTTAATACATGAAAAAATCAAGTGTAAAAATAAGTCTTTTTTTTTTTTTTTTGGTCACAGATGTAACAAATAAGTCTAGGTGATGATAACAATGATGTACTTTTTACTAATAAAATCTCTTACCAAACAGACCCACTTGCTAATAAGACAGCTTGTTTGAGTCTAATGCCAGAATCATATTCTGCTCCACTCGTTATAGATAATATATTTATTTCATTTGTAACACATTGATCTCACGTTATATCAATAATGGGGCCTATGCCTTAAAGTCTTTATTTCTTCATCAATGGCGATAAAGGTAACCAAATCCTCCCGAGTCAACCCAGCAACAAACTCGTCTCATGACTCACTCCTTCTCCCACTCACCTTCTTCGACTTACGGTGGATAAAGTTCCATCCCACTGAGAGAGTCCTCTTCTACAAACTCCACAAACACAACTCCTTCCACTCTCTAATCCTCCCCAAGCTCGAGCACTCTCTCTCCACCGTCCTCCACCACTACCTCCCGCTCGCAGGACGCCTAAGATGGGACCCACAAGATCCAAAACCACACATCCTCGTCCTCCCAAACGACTACGTCACGCTGATAGTCGCGGAGAGCGACGCTGACTTCTCCCTTCTCTCCGGGAAAGGGACACGTCCCGAGACGGAGATACGTTCTTTAGTTCCAGAGCTTCCGGCTTCTCGCGACGACTCGGTCTTTGTTCTTTCTCTGCAAGTAACACTGTTCCCGAACCAAGGCATCTCCATCGGCGTAACAGCTCATCACTCCGCTATGGACGGTAGATCAATGTCTATGTTCGTTAAATCATGGGCTCACGTATGCAAACATGAAACCATAGGGGAGTTAACTCCATGTCTAGATCGTACCGTCATCAACGTTCCCGCTAGTCTTGACGCGAGAATCTTGGAGGTAGTGTCGTATTTTTCAGAAGACAAAACCAGCTCGAGATCACTTAAGCTGCCTCCCAGTGGGGAGATTAGTCCACACACGGTCAGGACCACGCTCGAGTTGACTCGGGAGAACGTTGACAAACTCAAGGAGTGAGCTAAAAACGAGTCGACTCGGTCTCACCTTCACTTGTCAACGTTTGTTGTCGCCAACGCCTATCTTTGGTCGTGTTTGGTGAAAGCGCGTGGAGGGGACGCGGATAGACCGGTTCGGTTCATGTACGCAGCTGATTTCAGGAACCGGTTGGGTAGTCCGGTTCCGGAGAGTTACTTCGGGAGCTGCGTGTTGTCGGTTGGGTGTTTCGGACACAAAGCGGGAGTTGTGTCGGGAGAAGATGGATTTGTCAATGCGGTGGAGATTATTAGTGATTCGGTTAGAGGTGTTGGTACGCTTGATGTTGAAGCGCTTTGCGAGTTGTATATTGATGGGACGATGAGGGTTGAACCGGGTACGCAGACTGTGTCGATTGTTGGGTCGAACCGGTTTGGGTTATACCAGTCGGATTTTGGGTGGGGGAAACCTGTTAGTTGTGAGACAGTGTCTATTGACAGGAATGAGGCGTTTTCTATGTCTGAGAGGAGGGATGAGTCTGGTGGCGTGGAGATTGGTTTGTGTTTGAAGAAGGGTGAGATGGATTTGTTTATTGATCTATTTCAAAATGGTTTGTAAAATTAAAACACTTTATTTTTGGGTTTTGATAATTGGCTAGAAACTTAAACATTTTATATCATTGCCTGCAACTGCAACCTTGCAAAGTTTGGGGCCTTGGGGTCTCACTAATTTTTATGTTTTGATAATGGTTGTTAAATGAAAAGTAGAATTGTCTGATAATAATCTTCTGTTTAGTAACATTTATAGAGCCTTAATTTCAAAGACACTGAATAAAATAGTAACCATTACTGGATCCAACCAAATATAAAATCTGGAAGCCTAGTGGACTATAAACAGGTGAAGTCTCTCCGAACATATCCAATGGTTTCTAAAACCAAAAAAAATATTAGCATTATAATTATTTATTTATGTTTTATTTTATTTTTTAATTTAGTTAATCATCTATTTGAATGATATGTGTATTTTTAGTATTTCATATTTTTTTAAGAATTCATAACTAAGAATTTTTTCTCATTCTTTTTCTTAATTCACTACAAGAAAACGTGGGAGTAACGACTACGATTTACGACTACAAATGTGTAGTCGTAAATTACCTTCGACTTTACGACTAAGTTAAAACTACCTGAATGTTCGTCCTAACTTAGACGTAATTTTGCTACTAATAGTTCTCGTCGTAAATTGTTCGTAAATTAATTTCTCGTTTACGACTACACTTTCATGTATTCGTAAAGTAGTCGTAAATATACGACTAAGAAACATCGACGATGTACCATCTGATTAACGACCAATTTACGAGGAATGCAGTTGCACATTGGTGGTTACGTTATTATCAAACGTAAATTCGTTGTAAACCTACCAAAATCGAAATTTCCCAATAAATATGATCTTCTCCCTCATTCTTAAGATGCACAAAAAAAACGAGAAAGAGTAAAAAAAATGTCTAGAAATATCTATGAGCTTCGGAGTTGGATGTATGCGCATAAAGATTCAAGCGGAAGAGTAACAGAAGAATTTCTCAACGGAGCAGAGATGTTCATGAAACACACGGGTAAAATATTTTGTCTCTGTCGTAAATGCAACAATACCAAGTTTGCTGCTAGTGA
>NC_027749.1:46540313-46540593 GCF_000695525.1 Brassica oleracea var. oleracea
ATATGGTAGATCATGATAGGATGCATGATATGGTTACAGATGCATTTCGTGAAACAAGATCAGTAATAGAGGAGGTAGAAAATGTAGAGGGGTCTAATTTTGGATGCAAAAAGATTTTATGAGATGCTAGCAGCAGCTAATGAGCCAATTTATGAAGGTTGTAGAGAAGGTCTTTCAAAATCATCATTGGCAGCTAGGATGATGAATATCAAAACTGATCATAACTTACCTGAAGTTTGTATGGATGCATGGGCTGAGTTGTTTAAAGAGTATTTGCCTG
>NC_027749.1:46540713-46541075 GCF_000695525.1 Brassica oleracea var. oleracea
CAGAACATACTCAGAAGGAAGGCGAGATCAATCATCCCTCTGATGCAAAAGCGTGGAATTCGGTGTACCCTGATTTGGCAAACAACCCCCGCAACATTTATCTTGGGCTCTGCACAGATGGCTTTAGTCCATTTGGAATGTCTGGAAGACAATATTCGCTTTGGCCAGTTTTCTTAACGCCAAACAACCTTCCACCAGAGATGTGTATGGGAAATGAATTGCTTTTCATGAGTATATTGATACCTGGGCCAAAGCATCCGAAGAGGTCCCTTGATGTTTTTCTACAGCCTTTGATAGAAGAATTGGAGGAATTACGGTCAACAGGCGTGCAGACATATGATTGTTCAACGAGAACAAACTTT
>NC_027749.1:46541146-46541785 GCF_000695525.1 Brassica oleracea var. oleracea
AAGGCTATCTTGTCCTTATTGTATGGGAAGCACAGACGCATTTCAGCTGAAAAATGGTAGGAAGACGTCCTGGTTTGATTGTCATCGGAGATTTCTTCCCATTAATCATCCGTACCGAAGGAATAAGAAATTGTTTCGGTCAAAAAGGATTGTACTAAACACCGCTCCGCCATATTTATCTGGAGAGGAAATCGAGAAGTATATTGATTACTATGGTGCACAAGACACAGTCAAGAAAGGGGGTAATTGGCATACTACTGCAAATATGTCTGCTGGTTACGGGACACAGCATAATTGGCACAAGAAGAGTATATTTTGGGAACTTCCATATTGGAAAAATCTACTTCTACGCCACAATCTTGATGTGATGCATATAGAGAAGAACTTCTTTGACAACATCATCAATACATTGTTTAACGTCCCCGGGAAGACAAAAGATAACAAGAACTCAAGGTTGGATTTGCCTGCATTATGTTCTAGGATTGAGCTGCATATTAGAAACGATGGGAAAATTCCGATTCCCATTTTCAGATTGTCAGCATAAGCAAAAGCAGCGTTGTTCAAGTGGGTGGCATCAGATGTGAAGTTTTCTGATGGATATGTTTCAAATCTATCAAGATGTGTTGATCAGCAGGGACA
>NC_027749.1:46543132-46545630 GCF_000695525.1 Brassica oleracea var. oleracea
AGAAGCAAAAGCAGCGTTGTTCAAGTGGGTGGCATCAGATGTGAAGTTTTCTGATGGATATGTTTCAAATCTATCAAGATGTGTTGATCAGCAGGGACATAAGTTTTCAGGGATGAAGAGCCATGGATGTCATGTGTTTATACAACGACTTCTACCATTTGCATTTGCGGAGTTGCTTCCAAAAAATGTTCAAGAGGCACTTGCAGGTAACAAATAAAGCTATTATTACTTCTTCTTGGAAAAAAACTTATGAAAAGTATCTAACGTTGGCTTGTACATTTGCAGGCATCGGAAATTTTTTTTCAGAGATCTTAGCGCACGCACCTTAACTGTAGATGTCATCAGACAACTTGATGAGAATATCCCGATCTTGATGTGCAACTTGGAGAAGATTTTTCCTCCGTCATTATTTGACGTCATGGAACATTTAGTTGTCCACCTTCTGTACGAGGCATTGCTTCGTGGACCTGTTCATAACAGATGGATGTATCCTTACGAGCGAGCCATGAAATATTTGAATGGGAAAGCAAAAAATCTGGCTAGGGTGGAAGGTTCAATAGTTGCTGGGAGTTTGAATGAGGAAACATCTCACTTCACGTCGTCCTACTTTGGGTCCCAAGTCGTACTACTTTGTCCCAAGTCCGAACACGGAAAACGACTACGAGCAGATATGATGATGGTGGTGTTATGCCGACATATATTGTTGAAGATGTTCCAGACATATTCTGTCAGATTGGACGTCTAGGTGGGAAATTGAAAGAAGTTTGGTGGTCGAGTGAAGATGATGCTCACAGTGCCCACACATATATACTTCTTAACTGCGAGGAGATTGAGGCATTTGAAAGGTAATTAAAGTTAATTTGGCCGTTACATATTTTGACCACATATATATATATATATATATAGTACTCTTTAATGATATATATATATTGGCATAAAACAGCGATTTTTTTGCCCAAGTCGAAGAAGCTATACCAGGGATATCAACCAATGATCTCAACAAAAGGAAAGACCAACATTTTTTGAAGTGTTTGAAAACGCAGGTATACACATCACAATATAATATTTAAGGTTGATTATGAAGTTATATATTTATATATATATATATACATATATATATATATATATATATATATATATATATAAACATTATACAATGTACAATAAATATAATAACAAAAAAAAATATGAAAAATGTTCAAAATATATGTTATCTAAATAAAAATGCTTAACACTAATTGTTAACAGCAATTTAAACCGATTAAAATATAAATTATTAACAAGATAAATTATTAACAAGATAAATTACACAAAACCGATTATAATATAAATTATTTATAATTACTAAATAATGGTTATATCATTGATTTAAGTAACATAACAATTCAATAATAGCCATTACATTTATGTGTGTATATATATATATATAAACATTATACAATGTACAATAAATATAATAACAAAAAAAAATTATGAAAAATGTTCAAAATATATGTTATCTAAATAAAAATGCTTAACACTAATTGTTAACAGCAATTTAAACCGATTAAAATATAAATTATTAACAAGATAAATTATTAACAAGATAAATTACACAAAACCGATTATAATATAAATTATTTATAATTACTAAATAATGGTTATATCATTGATTTAAGTAACATAACAATTCAATAATAGCCATTACATTTATGTGTGTATATATATATATATAAACATTATACAATGTACAATAAATATAATAACAAAAAAAAATTATGAAAAATGTTCAAAATATATGTTATCTAAATAAAAATGCTTAACACTAATTGTTAACAGCAATTTAAACCGATTAAAATATAAATTATTAACAAGATAAATTATTAACAAGATAAATTACACAAAACCGATTATAATATAAATTATTTATAATTACTAAATAATGGTTATATCATTGATTTAAGTAACATAACAATTCAATAATAGCCATTACATTTATGTGTGTATATATATATATATAAACATTATACATTGTACAATAAATATAATAACAAAAAAAAATTATGAAAATGTTCANNCTACTACTAATTTATGACTAATATAAAAGGTATCGAAGCTAAGTAGTCATAAATTACGGCTCCGTTACAACTAGTCTAAAAGATAACGAAGCTAATTAGTCGTTAACTACTTCTAATTTACGACTAAATGAAAATGAGACGACGCTTATTAGTCGTAAAGCCTCCGGCAGTCTCCTATAAAAGCTCACCACTTTGCTCCCCAAATCAAACACAATTCCAAACCAATTTCCTCATCAAATCATAAAGATTTGAATAAAAAAAGAAGGAGAAGAAAGATCCTAGAAAACATGTAGTTGGAGACAAGGCGAGACTTACGTATGTTTTACGTAGGTTTCGCTTTGTCTCTTTCCACCTGTGTTTCTAGGTATCTTTCTTCTCTTCTTTTTTTATTCAAATTTTCAACGGTAGTCCCTAATTAGTCGTAAAGACTGCGTCCCTTAT
>NC_027749.1:46545645-46546164 GCF_000695525.1 Brassica oleracea var. oleracea
ACAAAGTAGTCTCTCATTGGTCGTTATAACTCTTGGTCCCCCATTAGTCGTAAACTTACGACTTATTTACGACTGCTAGTCTTTCATTGGTCGTACATTTACAAAAAATTTACGACTAACAGCAAAACTCTATATATACGCAGACCTCGCGAAGCCATTTAGTTGCTCATTACCCTCTCTCTAACAACGACCTCCCATCTCTCTCTAGGTTTTTTTTTTAAGATTTAGGTGGTTAGTTAGTTTAGGTTTGGAATTAGTTTAGGTTTGGAATTAGTTTAGGATGTAATTATATTATATTATGATCAAATTAGAATAGGTTTAGATTATTTTTATATAATAAATTTGAATTGTTTATAACCATGTATTTTTTATGTTTGTTTTTTCAGATTGACGATATTGCTATGGCTAGCGGTAGACAGAGATCTTAGGAACCTTACACCTAGAAACTCTTACACGAGTAACTTTCTTCCATAGTCAGATCCATCGGCTTCTACTTCCGGCACTGCATCCGGCCAAGAG
>NC_027749.1:46546264-46556078 GCF_000695525.1 Brassica oleracea var. oleracea
ATGTGCCTTGAATAATTATTTACGACCAGCTTCTAACGACCAATCGTAAAGTCTATATTACGACCAATAAGCTATTAATACTGTAGTCGTTAAGGTTCTGTTTTCTTGTAGTGGTTTCATTTTTTGTTTTTAAATACTAAGAACTCCTCCTAATACTACCATTGCAGGTGCTCTTACTTCTCACTTTGATTAATTAATCGGTAATACTATCTAGAGCATCATTAACGATTTAACGGTGAGAAAACTAATTAATGTTGAAAATAGGGATTATTAATAGCACTCGGTCTTGGCCGACTGTTATAATTTAATATTATATTTTGAAAATAAGATGATCATGAAAGCAAATGGCGAAAAGGTGTTGTTTGGATTAGTAAGTGCTTTTGTTTTCTGATTTTTTAATAATCTTAATTTTTTGTCAAGGAAAAACAGATTAATCTTATTAAAAATTTAAATTTAATAAGATTAATTTAATCTTATTTAATAAAATTAAATTTTTAATAATACTTTAAAAAATGTATCTTGCTTATTGTGTCTTTAATGTATTTTTTTATTAGCACAAAACATAAATATTCATTTTGTTTTTACAGTAAATAATGCTCACAAAAAGTAGTTGCAATAAACAAATGTCTCAGACATAATTTCTTCTAGAAGAAGTTTTTCTATCTTCTTAAGGTATTATAACTAAGTGAATAATTGATTATTAAACCTTTCATTGGCAGAAAAAGAGGCTCTTTTGAAGATTGAAAAATTGTCAAAGACCCGTGAACGACAAAAGAACCAAGTGATTGGTAAGAACGTCATTCATTCCTTTTAACAACATGATAAGAAATAATGGACTACTAGAATTTCCGGCTCGAGATAATAAATTCATGGCAAAGAAGGAGAGGCAAAGAAAAAGTTGCAGTGACAGTCAGATGTCGATTGGATCGAACCTTATGGCATACGTTTTTTCCATGTTCTTACACAGAATACTTGAGGTTGGTGGGCTCTGATCATTGTCATGTGGTCGCTTTTTTGGAGGATAACTTATCAAGGAAAAAAAAGGGACAGTTCAGGTTTGATAAGAGATGGATCGGACAGGAAGATCTTATGGAATCAATTGTGAGAGGCTGGACAGAAAACCAGGGAGGACAAATTGAGGATTTTGTTACAAAAATTAATAATTGTCGTCATGAAATTTCCTCATGGCGAAAAGATAATCAACCATATGGGAAAGACAAAATTAAAGACCTTCAACATGCACTTGAGGAAGTTCAATCAGATAACAATAGATCACAAGAGGAGATTCTTGAGGTTTTCAGGAAGTTACAAGAGGCTTATAAGGATGAGGAGTAATATTGGCATCAGAAAAGCCGGAATATGTGGCACTCATCTGGAGATCTTAATACCAAGTTTTACCATGCCCTAACAAAGCAGCGTAGGGTCCGCAATAAAATAGTGAGACTTATGATGAAATGGATAATTGGATAACAGAAGAGAATGAAATTGAGAAGGTGGCGGATGATTATTTTGAAGGTCTTTTTAGTACCACCACTCCAACTGACTTTGATACCTTTTTGGAAGAGATAGTATTGTCTATTTCTCCCCAAATGAATCAAGTATTATTCAGAATAGCAACTGAGGAAGAGATCCGACAAGCTTTATTCATGATGCACCCGGAGAAAGCGCCAGATCCGGATGGAATAACAGCCCTGTTTTTTCAGCATTCCTGGCATGTTATTAGGAAGGATGTATGAAGGTATATCTTCGGTTCAATATAGGATACTTCTCAATGGTCAGCCGCGAGGTCTTATAATTCTCCAGCGGGGCTTACGTCAATAGGACCCTTTGTCTTCTTATTTATTTATTATGTGTACTGAGGCATTAAATGTGAATATTAAAAAGGCGGAGAGAGTGAAACAATTAACCGGTATGAAGGTAGGAAGAGCTTGTCCAGCAATCTCTCATTTGCTATTTGTCGATGATAGTCTTTTCTTTTGTAAGGCAAACAAAGAAGAGTGTCAAACCATTCTCAAGATTTTAAAGGAATACGAGGCTGTTTCAGGGCAACAAATTAATTTCCAGAAATCCTCAATTCAATTTGGACATAAGATCGAAGAATCCAGTCGCCAAGAATTGAGAGATATTTTGGGTATTCAGAATCTAGGAGGAATGAGATCTTATTTAGGGTTGCCCGAAAGCCTTGGGGGATCTAAGGTACAAGTGTTTGGTTTTATTCAAGACCGCATGAATAATAGGGTTAATGGATGGACTTTTAGATTCTTTACTAAAGGAGGAAAAAAAGGTGATTATTAAATCGGTGGTCATGGCCCTGCCAAACCATGTGATGTATGTTTATCGGTTACCAAAAGCCACAGTAAAGAAGCTAACGAGTTCAGTAGCTCAGTTTTGGTGGAGCTCAGGAGGGAGCACAAAAGGCATGCATTGGAAATCATGGGATAAGTTATGTGTGCCTAAAGACAATGGTGAACTAGGTTTTAAGGATCTTATGGATTTTAACACAGCGATGCTCGGAAAGCAACTGTGGAGGCTGATTGAGAAGCCAAATACTCTTTTTCTAGAGTCTTCAAAGGACGGTACTACAGGAATGCTTCACCCCTAGAACCGATCCGATCTTACTCCCCGTCATATGGCTGGAGGAATATTATATCTGCTAGATCTTTGGTTTGTAAAGGACTAATTAAAAGAGTGGGAACAGGTTCATCTATTTCAGTATGGAATGATCCTTGGATTCCAGCCACTCGCCCGAGACCAGCAAACAAAAACCTTCAAAACAGTTACCCGGACCTCACAGTGGATTCCCTCGTTAACTCGGAATCCCGAACTTGGAACATTCAGGCAATTAGGGCTTTGGTGGATCCTCATGACGTAAAAATTATTGAAAGTATCCCATTAAGTAGAAATCAGATGGAAGATAGGAATGAGTGGCATTTCACTAACAATGGGAAATATTCGGTAAAATCAGGGTATCAAGTGGAACGGGTCTATCCTGATAACAAAAAACCACCATATTTTTATGGGCCCACAGTGGTTATACTAAAAGCCTTCTGTTGGGAAGTGTGGCGCCCGCCGAAGATAAAACATTTTTTATGGAAACTCCTTTCAGGTTGTATAGCGGTAATGAAAAACCTAAAAGCGAGAGAAATACAAGGGGGTATATGTTGTGCTCGATGCGGAGATCCGGAGGAATCAATAAACCATGTGTTTTTTGAATGTCCTCCAGCACGTCAAGTGTGGGCATTATCTAAAATACCATCGAATCCCAATATTTTTCCTGCTAGTTCTTTTTTGGTAACATGGATCATCTTTTTTGGAGAGTCAATCCAAAGATGGATGACCACCAATTTGCATGGATATTATGGTATATATGGAAAGGTCAGAATAATAAAGTATTTAGTAATATGGATATTTATCTAACAGAAACACTTAAATTAGCAGAATTAGAATCAACACTTTGGGCTGAGGCACATGTACTCACTGATCAAAAGAGGGAGCATCAGGTACAAACCAGACCCACATTAGCAACTTCAGGACGATGGTGTTTTATAGATGGTTCATGGAAAGATAAGGAACTATTTTCGGGACAAGGCTGGTATAGTACCTTACCGGGCTTTGATGGTTTATTAGGAGCAAGGAATGTAAGGGCATGCTTTTCCCCTCTTCATTCGGAGGTGGAGTCTTTGATTTGGGAAATGGAATGTATGAAGAATTTAAGATAGTTTCAGGTTACGTTTGCAACCGATTGTTTTCAATTGGTGAAGATGGTTTCGGAACCAGAAGAATGGCCAGCATTTGAAAGTTATCTGGAAGATATTAAGCTTTTACGAAGAAGTTTCCTTAACTCAGACATCGTTCATGTACCTCGGACGGAGAACCTACGGGCGGATAGCTTAGCACGCAGTGCTAGGAAACAACCATCTTTCATCGTTCACATGGATGCGGAGTTACCGATTTGGTTTACAGAGTCAACATGAGTCTGTGAATGTCTTGTTATCAAAAAAAAAAAGGTAAAAAAACAGCCGTAAAAATTGTGGAAGAAATAAATTTTAATTTTAATTTATTCTTTTTTTTTTTTTTTTTTTTTTTTTAACCAGAGATCTAGCAGAAACAATACTCCGCCAGCCATATGACGGAGAATATGAACGAATCGGTTCCAAAGGCGAAGCATTCCTATAATACCGACCTTTGAAAACTCGAGAGAATAAAGTATTTGGCTTTTCTATCAGGCGCCATAACTGTTTACCAAGCATTGCCGTATTAAAATCTGTGATGTCTTTAAACCCCAAACCTCCTTCTTCTTTGTCTGCACACACCTTATCCCATGATTTCCAATGCATGCCTCTTGTGCTTCCCCCTGGACTCCACCAGAATTGTGAGACCGCACTCGTCAGTTTCTTTACAGTTGCTTTCGGCAAACGATAGCAGGACATCGTATGATTTGGTAATGCAGTGATCACTGATTTAATTATCACTTCTTTTCCTCCTTTTGTGAAGAACCTAAAAGTCCACCCATTGACTCTATTATTTAAACGATCTTGGACGAAACTAAAAACTTGAATCTTTGAGCCCCCCATATTTTCCGGTAAACCCAAGTATGATCCCATGCCTCCAATGTTCTGGATGCCCAAAATATCCCTTAAATCTTGTTTGACAGAATCTTCAATCCTATGTCCAAATTGAATTGAAGACTTCTCAAAATTTATTAATTGTCCTGAAACTGCCTCATACTCCTTCAAAATCCTAAGGATAGTTTGACACTCATCCCTTTGAGCTTTACAAAAGAATAGACTATCATCCGCAAATAGCAAATGTGATATCGACGGGCAAGCTCTCGCTACCTTCATCCCCGTTAAGTGATGCCCTCTCTCTGCCTTTTTTATATTTGCAATTAAGGCCTCTGTGCATAGAATAAATAAATAAGGCGATAAAGGATCTCCTTGACGTAAGCCTCTATGGGGAACAATGAGGCCACGTGGTTGACCATTTATGAGAACCCGATATTGAACCGATGATATACATTCCATCATTAATTTAATCCAATGAAGGTCAAATCCCAATCTCTGTAATAATGCTTTAATAAAATCCCATTCCACCCTATCATACGCTTTACTCATATCCGTTTTAATTGCCATATACTTTCCCTGACATGCTTTATTAGTCCGTAATCCATGAAACATTTCCTGGGCAATAAGAATATTATCAGAAATCAACCTTCCTGCCACAAATGCCGACTGGGTTTCAGATATGAGCAACGGGAGATAAATTTTCAATCGCTGGCATAATACCTTCGAAATAATTTTATACCCTACATTACACAAACTGATGGGTCTTAATTCCGTCATCCTTGTAGGTCTCTCTGTTTTTGGGATCATACATATATTAGTGATATTCAATCGTGTATCCATTTCTCCAGAAACCAAAAAATTATTCACCATCTCTAGTAAATCATTCTTAATAATATGCCATGAGTGTTGGAAAAAAAGAGCTGTCATGCCGTCCGGCCCTGGCGCCTTCTCTGGATGCATCATAAACAAAGCCTTTTTAACCTCTTCTTCCGTCGCGAGCCTCAACAAATGTTGGTTCATCTGGGGAGTGATTCCCGGTGTAACCTCTGCAAGGAAACTATCAAAGTCCGATGGGGATGTGGTACTAAATAAATCCTCAAAATAATCTATTGCCACTTTTTCCACGCCATTATCCTCTGTAATCCAATTCCCGTCCTCATCATGTAATCCAACAATTCTATTACGCACCCTTCTTTGCCTAGTTAAGGCATGATAAAATTTTGTATTAAGATCTCCAGATGAATACCACATATTCCTACTTTTTTGGTGCCAGTAATCTTCCTCATCCTTATATGCATCTTGTAATTTCCTAGATACCTCCAGAATGTCCTCTTGAGACCTAGTATTATCTGTTTGAACCTCTTCAAGAGCCTTTTGTAAATCATTTATTTTTTCCTTTCCGTAAGGAGGATTATCTTTCCGCCACTTAGCAATTTCATGACGACAATTGCTAATTTTTTCCACTATATTCTGTGTTCTTTCTTCCTCCCTTCTTTCACTATGATCTGTCCAACCCATTGCAATTGACTCCATGAGACCCGCCTGTCCAATCCATCTCTTATCAAACCGAAATTGTCCTTTTCTCTTAACAACTTTATCCTCAAGATAGGCCACCACTGGTCGATGATCAGAAGCCACCATTCCTAGATATTCTGTAAAAGAACATGGGAATAACGTGTGCCACTCCTCATTCGCTAAAGCTCGATCTAGACGACATCGGACCATCACTGCACCTTTTCCTTTTCCTTAGCGTATTAGTATTTCTTCTTCTTTTTTTGATATGTCTTATCTGCTGATCCGGTTGGCCTAGAAGGAACATATTTAGGGTTATAGAGTGGAATAGTTCGAAAGCGTACCACACTATATAACCCGAATGTGTAATACCTTCCGACTAATATCAGAAGTGGACATATCGTCTGTTACATCCCACCATGTTAATAATATTAGTCTTTGTGATTAAAGATACTATGAATTTTCTGATGCCACAGGCCATAATTATTAATATATATTTATAAATTTAATATTAATATTTTCATAATTTTTAAAGATTCTCAAAAATATATTTTACATAAGAGATTTTGTAAATCTTTGCATTAGTCTTTATTATTTTTTAAAAACTTTGTAATAATAGAATATTATGTTTTTATATTTTGGAAGTCTCCAGTTAAAAGCTAAATATTTATGAAAGCACTAATACTACACAATCATGCCACATCTAAAATTCATATTATAAAAGATCTAATTTTTTTACAGAGAATTTTCCAAAAATGACTCAAAACTTGATTTTAAATGCAAAATTGTACCCTAAATTCAATCAAATGCAAAAGTAACCCAAAAGGCTAGTGAAATTACAACAACCACCTTAAGACCAAACAAAAACTTGTACTGAATTTTACAATTATAAACTCCGCGTGAGAAAACTTCTTTGTAACTCATCTCGTACAATAGATCTTTAAAATAATTTAAAATTTCTATAAATAAATATTTTGATGGGGGAAAAATTTGAAATCATGTAATTATAAACATTTCTAAATAACGTATATTTATATTTACTAAAATTGAAATGTTTTCAACATAGATGAGTGAATGTAGATTGAGTCATGATAATCTTTGGTTTAGGGTTTGGTAACATATGTTATAGTATTGTTTGTATTCTTAGAGTTGGATTTTGGAATCATAAACTTTTAAATTTTTTGACATACATGTGTTTAGTTTGGTGTATATTAAATACTTTATAAGTTGATTTTAAGTTTAATAAATTATTTTGTGCTATTTAGTTAGTTATTTGATTGGGTCAGAGTTTGAAAGATTTTCCAGAAGACTCTTCTCACATAATCCCGCCGTTATTGTGAAACTTGCGCGAGGGTCGATGTATTAATTAATGTATATATGCAAACTTCCATATCTTCTTATATCAACCTTAAACCTAAATTATATACCCTAAACCCAAAACTTTAACCATAAGTCCAAACGGTAAATCATAAACCCAAACCGTAAATCCTAAACCCAAACCCAAAACCTATACCGTAAATCCAAATCCTAGACCTAAAATCCAATCGGTAAACCCTAAACCCAAACCCCAAACTTAGATGCTATAGGATTTGGGTTAAGGTTTAGGTTTAGGGTCTAAGACTTGGGTTTAGGGTATATAGTTTAGGTTTATAGTCTATTTTTTGGGTTTAAAGTATATAATTTGGATTTAGGGTCTAGGATTAGGGTTTAGGGTATAGGGTTTGGGTTTAGGGTCTAGGATTAGGGTATAAGGATATATGGTTTAGGTTTAGGGTCTAGGATTAGGGTTTAGGGTTTAGGATTATGGTTTAGGGTATAGGGTTTGGGTTTAGGGGTTTGGACTTGGGTTTAGAATTTAGGGTATAGAGTTTTGAATTTACGATTTAGGGTTTAGGGTTTATGTGGAAGCGTTAGCGTCGTTAAAATTAGTATTTTTTATTTTTTATAACTATTGTTTATTTATTTTAATGTTTTTTAATTAATAAATCTGTGAAAATTTGATTGGTGTTAAAGGGTAGGGTGAATTTAAAGGTTCACCCCAACCTAAGTTCTGTCTATAAAAGAATGTAACTATAAAATTGTATGCACTTTCAGCGGATATGCATCTACATCCTGTATTTCATGTTTCCATGCTTCGGAAACGTATACGGGATCCAAGTACTGTTGAACCCGAGAGAGTAGAGGAGTTGAGGACAAACCTTACGTATCCGGAAGGACCAATCAGATTGGGAGAACGGCGTATTCGGAAACTGAAGAATCGTGAGATTGCTCGAGTCCAAGTGTTCTGGGGAAGACAAAACAGGATTCATGTTACTTGGGAAGATGAAGCGCGATTTAAAACCGATCACCCTGAGTTCTTCCAAGAGGATGCTGTGATGGAAGAAGGAGGCCCCACAGAACCTTAGAATTCGAGGACGAATTCTGTTAAGGGGAAGAGAATGTAGAAACCCATTAAAAAAATAATAATAATAGTCGAGTATCTTTTGGGTGGTCGAGTCGCGGACAATCAGATTGTTTTTGTCTGAACCATGAGTCAAGTATCCCACTACACAATGGTTAGACAATGTGGCATATTTACTCAAAGGACGTTTGAAGCATGACACTTTTGGAAGCACAACAGGAAGACCGGAAATTGGGCGAAAAACCCTAATTTCGGTATTATGGAATTTTTCGAAGAAGCCGGAAAATCGAGAAATATTTTCCATCAAGTCAGGATTCATTTGAAGCTTATTAAAAATAATCAGATCATCAGAACGGGCGTCGAAAAATATTGGGAATGATCGCGGGACGAAAAATTCACTGGAAGGCCAATATCGGACAATTGACCGAGAAGCTCGAGGTGGCTAGATGTGTGTGTGTTCAGGACGTGGTGGCAAGCTCCTGGCAGTGTGTGTCTCAAGGGAAGTAGGAGGTGTTGCAGTACATGCAACCTGTACATGCAAGTAGACATGTGGAGCACGAGGTGGAACGGCCAAGCACGAGGTGTTGCAAAGCATGCAACCGAAGCATGCGGCCAGCCATGTGTGAGATGGTCTGTCGACCTGCATGCACTTCAGTCATGCAGCTGGCCATCTGTACGTGGTTGTGTCATCCTGCATGAGACTGAGATATGCATCCAGCCATGTGGAGCACGAGGTGTCGCCGCGCATGCGTCCGGAGCCATGCGAAGCGACACACGGGCTGCCACACGGCTTGTCCCTGATTGGTTGCTGTTTCCTATAAATAGCCCACGACCCTCTCTCATTTGAACACATTCAGAACACTTGAAAGTCAGTTCAAAACGTGAGAGAGAAAGCAAAAAAAGAAAGATCGAGTTTAGATAGTTTTCGAACGATTTAAGCAGTTTTCGAGAACAGTTACTCTGCCGATTTTGAGTCAGCACCTCGAGAAGGTTCTGTTCAAGTGAAGAGAGATCAGTTCTAGTGGAGACCAGTTCAAGACCAGTCTGGACGTGGGTCTACTTGAGAAGGTCAAGAAAGGGTTCGGATCGCAGAAGTCGGGCTTGGGGTCAAGGCCACGGTCAACCAAAAACTTTGAGTTATAATCGATTGATTGCTGAGTTATTTTCATGCAGGGTCCTGTTACTTGGAAGTTGGATCATGGCAGATGGCCGGGTCTAACTAAGTAACGGTTTGAATAATTGAGGTTATGTTGATTGAGTTGATTACATGCTTGTTATTGTTTGAGAACCGTAGTAGCATGCTAATGGTTAGGTTGATTGGTTAGTTAGCGAATGC
>NC_027749.1:46556120-46557926 GCF_000695525.1 Brassica oleracea var. oleracea
GATATATTATTTAGCGGTTGTGGTTGGCTTTATATGTATAGTTCTCACCAAACGTTTGGGTGATGTACTATGTCACCGAGATAGGTTTGGTTTGGTTTACTATACTACTTGGACTATATGGAATAGAACATATGCAACCATGCAAACCAAGTAAATGTGCCTTCATGTGTTTAATATCATAAAACAATTTATAAATTATATTTGGGTTTATAGTTTTCTGAGTAGGGTTTAGATTAACTAAGTAGGAGTTTGAGTATATTATTTATCAGATGTGGTTGGTTTTGTAGATATAGTTCCGAGAGAAGGTTTGAGTGATGTACTATGTCAGCGAAATAAAATAGTACATGTGAAACCGAGATATAATAGTACACGCACAATCTGGTAAACATTAACTTCTTCATGCATTCATCTTCTTCCTTATGTGTTTGTTTATGAAATGGAAATAGACTCACGGCGTATACAAATTGAATACAACAGATAATGTGAGAGTGTTATATTGTATCCACTTATTTACTAAATAAAGTGAAAACGTATGCAGTAAAGACGTGAGTTAGTAAATAAACCGTCGACTTCATCTCTTTTTTTCCTTTGATACTTGCAACTTGTCTTTACGAAGGATATAATCGGATGACTTAGAGGTAAATGACATTTTTTTCATTCTGTCAACATGAGTGTCCTACATTTAATTTCACTTATGATTTTGGTTATTAGTCAAATTAATCCTATAAAAATAATATATTCAATAGAAAACTCTTTTATAAAACAAAAAAAACAATAAAAGAATGTAATTATAAAATTGTGTGCACTTTCCCCTTTAGCATGGTCCCTCTCTAGACTCACCGTTGCACACGATGAGAAGGCTGTTCAAAAGTTGCCAGCTTCTCGCCACCACTTTCACCTGAACCCCCACCTTCTCTCTCTCTCTCTCTCTCTCTCTCTCTCTAAAAACTCCATAAAGCCCAAACCTTTCTTACTCTGTTTCTCTCTCTCAAGTTTCTTCATGGGAAACCTCTGTTCTTTGTTTGCTCCGCCTAAGCCCGTCAAGAAGAGACGACCCATCACGAAGCGGCAACCATCCGTACCCAGATCAGCTTCCGGTCCTAGGAACAGGCGCAGATCGTCTTCTTCTTCCTCTACGAGGGACAACAAGCTCGAAGATACCATTTTGTTCGGACAGCAAAACAGCGGCGAAGCTGGATCGCTTCCGTTTGATCGGTCCACGTCGCAGCGTTATCCTGTTTCTGGTTCGAAGAAGAATCAGTTGCCTCGGAGCTCCAGCTCGAGGTCAAGATCCTCCACGGATCCTCTGTTGCAGCCTCATCAGTTTCTTAACAAGGTTTTTTTGACTTTGAATAATCTTTAGTTGACTAAGTCAAAGACATTCCTCAAACTCGTGTCTTAATTCAAAGCTAGAACTTGGAAGTTGTCTCAATGGTATTTTGAATAGAGACATTCTTCGGAACTTGAATTGATTGTGTATAGTGTCTTAGTCTATGATATGGGAAGAATGTGATATGTAATGAGCATTGATTAGTTTCTTTTCTTAGCATTCAGTGCCTTGGATTCTAGTATAATGTAGATTCTTTAGTGTACTTTGTTGGCTCAACCACTTTAGAAGTTGGTGTTAGAGTCTTGAAAAACCTTGGTGCCTCTATTTTCATCAGTTATTTTTCTTTGACTATGGACAATGGTGTCATTGTGGTGACAATGAGAATATATATAGTCACAAAAGGAGGATGAGAATATTGATGTTGCAAGTGTTTATCTTAATCTTGAGATTTTACTTCCTTAATCTTGATGTTGCAA
>NC_027749.1:46564016-46576145 GCF_000695525.1 Brassica oleracea var. oleracea
ATATATATATATATATATATATGTATATATATATATTGTTTTGACCATTTGTTCACCTTTGTCTTTGTGGATGATTCAGTTTCTGTTTACTAAGTGCAAAACAGGAAACAGTTTAATACATTTTCTTGGGTTCATTATTTATTTGGAAGTTGAAATATTTTGTTCCGGTCTTTGAATAGGGTGTAAAGCTAGATGACTTGGAAACAAACCATTTTATCCTCATCCATGGAGGAGGTTTCGGCGCTTGGTGTTGGTACAAAACCATTGCTCTCCTAGAAGAAGATGGTTTCAAAGTCACCGCCATAGACTTAGCTGGTTGCGGTATCAACTCGTGCAACATAAACAGCATCGCAAGCTTGTCACAGTACGTGAAACCACTTACTGATGTTCTTGAAAAGCTTCCCACAGGAGAGAAGGTGATCTTGGTTGGTCATGACTTCGGTGGAGCATGTATATCTTACGCTATGGAACAGTTTCCTTCCAAGATCTCAAAGCTGTGTTCCTCTCTGCAGCCATGCTGACTAATGGCCAGAGCACACTCGACATGTTCTCGCTGCAGGCAGGTCAGAGCGACTTAATGAGAAAAACTCAGATATTTATCTACACAAACGGCAGTGAACACCCTCCAACGGGCATTGACTTAGACAAGTCTCTTCTTAAAGACCTTTTGTTCAATCAAAGCCCTTCAAAGGATGTTGCATTAGCTTCTGTGTCAATGAGGTCAATCCCATTTGCGCCGTTTCTTGAGAAACTCTGTCTCTCAGATGGTAACTACGGATCAGTGAGACGTTTCTACATAGAGACGCTAGATGACAATGCTATACCGTTGGCTCTCCAAGAAAACATGATCAATAGTAGTCCTCCTGAAAAAGTTTACCGGTTAAAAGGTGCTGATCATGCTCCATTTTTCTCTAAGCCACAAGCTTTGCAAAAACTTTTGCTTGAGATTGCAAGGATTAAAGCCTCTCACAGGTAGGTGTCTTCATACATAGTGTTTTGCCCCCTTCCTATGTAATTCCTTGTTTCATTTTGTTTCCGTATTTTTTTTTACTGTTATGTCTGTATCCCTTTCTTGTTGTTTTTCTGTTTTCACAAGAAACAAAATGTTTATAGAAAATGTCTGAGAATTTGATTTATTTTAACCAGATGATCAATAATAACACAACCATATTGAATATTATATGTATGCTACACTGGAGTCAATGACCAACCGCAATTATTACACCAACAAGAATGAATAAAAAATTGTAAACTAGTTTGCACATAACAATATAAGAAGAGATGTATTATCATCTTCCTGTTCTCATTCCACATCTCCTAGCTTTTTAGCTTAAAGACATGACAAGATCAGTTTTCTTCTTCTTTACTGTCTCTCTTTTGCTTCTTCTTCTTCTTGCGGCGGATTTGGCAACTGCATCTTCAGGAAACACCACAAGTGGGTTTGGATATGGTGGATGTGCTTCCGGAGACACCGTTGGAGAATGCATAACTGCAGCGGTTGAAGAGGAGGAGGGAGTTGAGGCGGTGGTGAGGAGGGTTCTGCAACAACAGAGGAGGAAACTAAGCTACGCAGCTCTACAGAAGCAGCAATCTTGTAATGGTAAGATCGCAGGTAATTGTATTGGAACAGCTAACCGGAGAAACGCACCTTGCACTTACTACAACAGATGCAAACGTGCCACTTAGTTTTTACTTTTCTTTGTTGTATATGTTGTGTTTCTTCTCTTCTTGATTATGTGTTTTTGTTATATTCCTTTTTTTTTCCATGTTTAAGAGTATAATATAAGAATAAGGATAAGATATATTGGATTTGGTCTTACTAAAAGCCTACTTGCAAGTAACATAAGGATGAAATGAAGAAAGATATAAATATACAGTAACCTCTGAGTTGTCAAAAGTAAGAAAATGTATTTGATGACGTTATATGATTCACATAAACTAAGTTATACATTATGTGAAGTGATTGTACATTATGGGATCAAACAAGACAAGCCGACATAATCAAATAATTGCAAGACAAGTAATAAACTAATGTGTGGATGTAAAGATAATTGAAAAAGGATATTATCCTTCTTCTCTTCATACAATAATTCCACATCTCCTAGCTTTTATAAGCTTTAAACATGACCAAATCAGTTTTCTCCTTATTCTTCTTCACAGTATTAGCCTCTCTTTTGCTTTTTCTCGCGGCTGCATCTGCAGGGAATGGCACAAGTGAGTTGAGGTATGATGGATGTGCTCCCGGAGATAGCGCCAGAGAATGCATAATGGCGGCGGCTGAGAAGGAGGATGAGGAGGAGGCAGTGGTACGGAGGATTCTGCAACCAAGGAGGGTTATAAGCCCAAAACCTCTGCAGTGACAGCCGGCTTTACCCTGTAAGATCGCCGGTAACTGCATCAAAGCTGTTAATGGGAAAGACGCAACTTGCACTTACTACGATCGTTGCCAACGTTCAGCTTAAATTTTTCTTCATCCTTTTATCATTGTATTTTTATATGCTGTTTCTTTTTTCCATTAATCATGTGTGTGTTTATGATATTTTAGTGAAAGAAAAAAGAGAGAGAGAGTGTGTAACAAGAATAAGAAAGTCGATCTGTTGTAACAAAAAAATGACGGTCGAATAACAAGAATAACTTTTGTCTCATTCCATTCCATATCTCCTAGCTTTTTAGCATAAGACATGACAAGATCAGTTATCTTCTTCTTTACTGTCTCTCTTCTGCTTCTTCTTGCGGCGGTTTCTGCAATTGCATCTTCAGGGAACGTGACAAGTGGGTTTAGTTATGGTGGTTGTGTTTCTGGAGTCACCGTTGGAGAATGCATAACTGCAGCGGTTGAGGATGAGGAGGGAGTTGAGGCGGTGGTGAGGAGGATTCTGCAACAACAGAGGAGGAAACTAAGCTACAAAGCTCTGCAGAAGCAGTAATCTTGCAATGGTAAGATCGCAGCATTGGAACAGCTAACCAGAGAAACGCACCTTGCACTTACTACAACAGATGCAAACGTGCCACTTAGCTAAATTTTGTTTTACTTTCTTTCTCCTCTCTTTGTTGTTTGGTTTCTTTCTGTTAATTATGTGTGTTTTGTTATCCTCCTATTTTTCCTTGTATAAGAGTTTTAATATAACAATAAGGTACATTGGATTTGGTCTTACTTAAAGCCTACTTTCAAGTAATATAAGGATGAAATGAAGAAACATACAAATATATAACAGTGACCTCTGCGTTATCAAACCAAAAAAAAAAAACCATAGGACCTAAAAGTAAAAAATGTACTTGATGACGTTATATGATTCACAGAAACTAAGTTATACATATGCGAGGTGATTGTACATTTTTAACGTTAACCATTTCAGTAAAATGGTAGATTTGGGATCAAACAAGACAAAGCCGACATAATCAAATAAATTACAAGACAGCTACTAAACTAATGTGTGGATGTAAAGATAATTGAAAAAAAAAACATATTATTTTCTTCCTCTCATTCAATAATTCTACATATCCTATACAGGTTTTTTAGCTTTAAACATCAACAAATCAGCAACTGCATCTGCATGGAACGGCACAACAACTGTGTTGAGATATGATGGCTGTGCTCCCGGAGATACCGTCAGAGAATGCATAATGGCGGCGGCTGAGAAGGAGGAGGAGAAGCTTGTTGGCTTTAATCGAGAGGATATAATAGTCAATTAATCATAATAACTAGAATTAGGCGTTAAAACTTAACACGCACGTAGATCACTTTGAAATTTTCCTTTTTTCCTTACCCAACTCCAAAGCTCCAATCTCTCTCCCTCCATTATAAATACAAAATCACTATCACCGATTGATTATTCATTCGCTCGTTGTTGCTTCCCATCAAATTAGGTTTATTGTTTGTCTATTTCAAAAAAAGTGTAGTTGTTTTCGTCTTCTCCTTACAACGCCAACAGAAACTATGGCGTCGTTTATAAAGCAACTATTCTTTAGTTTATTGGATAAAACCAAAGGAAGAAACAAACTCTCGTGTCTCAACAACGAAGAAAAGAAGAAGAAGAAGAAGATGATGAAGAAGAAGATGAAATTACATGCTTGACTTGGATCAAACGCTTCTCCACTATGTCCCTGTTTCACAGCTTTCTGATAAAGAAAAATATTTGATGGAAGAACCTGAGTCAAGGGTTGATCTACTGAGGTTTAACGAAGAAAATCCCGAGCATATGATAAAGTTACGACCTTTCCTCCGCGAGTTTCTGAAAGAAGCCAACAAGCTTTTCCGCATGCACGTTTACACGATGAGCAGTTACGGCTACGCGCGGGATGTATTGAGTTTTATTGATCCTGGTAAAAGATATTTTGGAAATAGAGTCATAACCAGAGAGAAATCCCCTCATAAGAAGACACTTGATCTTATCTCTGCTGATCAACGAAGAGTGGTTATTGTTGATGATAATACTAGTGTTTGGCCTCAACACAAGCCAAACTTGTTGCAGGTCTCACAGTACATTTATTTCAGATACCAGATGACGAATAATAATTCGGAAGAAGATTCTTATTCTTACGCAGAGAAGGAGAGCGACGAGTGTCGAAGCAATGGAGCATTGTCTAATGTTCTCAAACTCCTTCAAAAAGCTCACACAAGATTCCAACAAGAAGAGGATTCTAACGACTTGAGGCTTTTGATACGTGACTGATTCTCCTCCTTGTACACACACACACACACCAGTGTTGTTGTTGATTTTTGACTTTCACTTTTCACCTTCCTTTTTTTTCAGAAGAATATGTATGGAATACTAATATTGTTCAATTTTTTTTTGGGAGAATTGCCAAGTGTGACTCAAAACTTGGAGTCAAACCCAAAACAATACCCCAACTTGGGTCAAAGGCAAAAGTAACCTAAAAGGCTATTGAAATTACAACTATCCCCTTGTGACCAAACAAAAAAACGGAATTTTTTTTTACGTTTCTACCCCTCGCAAGTCGTCTGTTTAGACGACTTGAAAATAAGTCGTCCAGACGACTTAACTGAAAGTCGTCTGGACAGTTAGTCTTAAACATAATTTAAAAATTTTGTAAAAAATATTTTGATAAGTGAAAAATGGGAATTATGTAATTAACATATGTCTTAGGAGGTATAAATTAAGATATAACAAATTTCAATTGTTTTCAGCATAGATGAGTGAAAGTAGTAGTGAGTCATGATATTCTTTAGTTTATGTTTCATCAACATATGTTGTAGTATTGTATGTGTTCTTAGGGTTAGATTTTGGAAAGCATTAAAACCGTTTTTGAAAATTTTTAAAATTACTTATGCGTGTTCATTTCTGTGTATAGTAAACACTATTTAAGTATAATTTGATTTTATAACGTGGTTAGTTAGTTAATCTAGTCATTTTAGTTTAGGGGTTCATTTTAGGGTCTAGGACGACTTAATATTTTGTCGTCTGAAAACAGACGACTAAATATTAAGTCGTCTGTTGTACATTATCAGCCAGAATAAGTCGTCTAAACCGGACCAAACCTTAAAGTTTACCAATGTAATTTTAAAGCTAACCGGATTATTTACCCAATATATAAGGTGATTTTTATTTTTTTTGTTTCATTTTTCGCGAAATTCAGAAACCCTAACAGTTCTCCCTCTCAAAGGCGATTTCGAATTCCCACGATTTCCGAACAAACCATCGTTCTCAACATCGGCTATCTATCTCACTTCATTCTCACCGTTGTCGCCGCAGCTTCTTCTAACCCTAGCCGCGCCGATTCCTCTAAACCCTAGCGCCGCCGATTCCACTATTTCCGAACAAACCGTCGCCCTCGCCACCGTGGTCACCAACGTTCTAAACACTAGCGCCGCCGCTTCTTCTAAACCCTAGCGCCGCCGCTTCTTCTCTGTAAACCTTAGCGCCGTTTCTCTGTAAACCCTAACGCCGCTAAGTCATCAATCTCGAGGAAAAGATGAACATAAAACGTTGTCTCTATCAATTTACTCATTCTCACCGTTTCACGTTTATTTTTTCAGATCTATAACCGCAATGACGAGTACTCCAACTCCTTCTGCGACTGGAAGACTTGTAAGTAATTTAAGTCGTCTACTAAGTCGTCTGGACTTATATTGTTGTCTTTGATTATTTTGCAGACAAAAAGGATGGATATTCCAGAACTCCCCCGTAGGTTATACACATCAGGGGAAGAACCAGAAGCCCACAATAGCATTTCGTATCATACGGATAACAGCAAGTTGCATACTGCTCTTAGGAAAGCTCTTACTGATGACGAATTTGAAGAGCTCAAGGAGTCGAGTTTGGGAGTTTTCATCAAGTTCAAGGAGCAGGGATTTGGTTGGGCTTCAAGGCTGGTTCACTACATGCTCAGTTTCAAGCTGGACATTAAGAAGAAGTATGAGATGTGGTCTCTCGTTGGTCCAGAACCTTTGAGGTTTTCACTGTTAGAGTTTGAAAACCTCACTGGTCTAAACTGCGAGTACATCGAGGACCTTGAGACACCAAAATGTGACGTTACCCCAGAGATGGTTTCTTTCTGGGGGATGCTGGGAGTTCATCTGGAAGCTGGGCCAACTACTGATCAGATAATAGCAGCACTGAAGAGATGCGGGGATTGGTCCAGGGAAGATCGCAAGCGGCTCGCGTACCTCTCCATCTTCACTGGATTCATTGAAGGGAGAAAGTTTTCAACCGCTACACGATCTACTCTGGCAAGGCTAGTGATGGATTTAGAACGGTTTGAGAATTATCCATGGGGGAGAGTCGCGTTTAAGGTGCTGATGGACTCTTTGTGGAACAAAGAAATTGCTGGCTGTTACACCGTGGATGGGTTTATACAAGTTCTTCAGGTCTAGACGTACACAGCTATGCCGGAATTGGGTGCTAGTATTGGTGGTCCCAGAGCAGACAGTCCGTCTCCACCGATACTGGCTTACGAGGGCAGCAGAGGCCGCAGATCAATGAAAGCTGCTATCTTGAGTCAGGTATTTACTTCAATCCAAAAGACTGCGCAGACGACTTATTATAAGTCGTCTGGAAAGTCTTCCATCTGGACGACTTATTAGACGACTTATAATAAGGCGTCTGGAAAGTCTTCCCAGCTGGACGACTTATCGGACGACTTAATTAAGTCGTCTGGAAAGTCTTCCATCTGGACGACTTATTAGACGACTTATAATAAGGCGTCTGGAAAGTCTTCCCAGCTGGACGACTTATCGGACGACTTAATTAAGTCGTCTGGAAAGTCTTCCATCTGGACGACTTATTAGACGACTTATAATAAGGCGTCTGGAAAGTCTTCCCAGCTGGACGACTTATCGGACGACTTAATTAAGTCGTCTGGAAAGTCTTCCATCTGGACGACTTATTAGACGACTTATAATAAGGCGTCTGGAAAGTCTTCCCAGCTGGACGACTTATCGGACGACTTAATTAAGTCGTCTGGAAAGTCTTCCATCTGGACGACTTATTAGACGACTTATAATAAGGCGTCTGGAAAGTCTTCCCAGCTGGACGACTTATCGGACGACTTAATTAAGTCGTCTGGAAAGTCTTCCATCTGGACGACTTATTAGACGACTTATAATAAGGCGTCTGGAAAGTCTTCCCAGCTGGACGACTTATCGGACGACTTAATTAAGTCGTCTGGAAAGTCTTCCATCTGGACGACTTATTAGACGACTTATAATAAGGCGTCTGGAAAGTCTTCCCAGCTGGACGACTTATCGGACGACTTAATTAAGTCGTCTGGAAAGTCTTCCATCTGGACGACTTATTAGACGACTTATAATAAGGCGTCTGGAAAGTCTTCCCAGCTGGACGACTTATCGGACGACTTAATTAAGTCGTCTGGAAAGTCTTCCATCTGGACGACTTATTAGACGACTTATAATAAGGCGTCTGGAAAGTCTTCCCAGCTGGACGACTTATCGGACGACTTAATTAAGTCGTCTGGAAAGTCTTCCATCTGGACGACTTATTAGACGACTTATAATAAGGCGTCTGGAAAGTCTTCCCAGCTGGACGACTTATCGGACGACTTAATTAAGTCGTCTGGAAAGTCTTCCATCTGGACGACTTATTAGACGACTTATAATAAGGCGTCTGGAAAGTCTTCCCAGCTGGACGACTTATCGGACGACTTAATTAAGTCGTCTGGAAAGTCTTCCATCTGGACGACTTATTAGACGACTTATAATAAGGCGTCTGGAAAGTCTTCCCAGCTGGACGACTTATCGGACGACTTAATTAAGTCGTCTGGAAAGTCTTCCATCTGGACGACTTATTAGACGACTTATAATAAGGCGTCTGGAAAGTCTTCCCAGCTGGACGACTTATCGGACGACTTAATTAAGTCGTCTGGAAAGTCTTCCATCTGGACGACTTATTAGACGACTTATAATAAGGCGTCTGGAAAGTCTTCCCAGCTGGACGACTTATCGGACGACTTAATTAAGTCGTCTGGAAAGTCTTCCATCTGGACGACTTATTAGACGACTTATAATAAGGCGTCTGGAAAGTCTTCCCAGCTGGACGACTTATCGGACGACTTAATTAAGTCGTCTGGAAAGTCTTCCATCTGGACGACTTATTAGACGACTTATAATAAGGCGTCTGGAAAGTCTTCCCAGCTGGACGACTTATCGGACGACTTAATTAAGTCGTCTGGAAAGTCTTCCATCTGGACGACTTATTAGACGACTTATAATAAGGCGTCTGGAAAGTCTTCCCAGCTGGACGACTTATCGGACGACTTAATTAAGTCGTCTGGAAAGTCTTCCATCTGGACGACTTATTAGACGACTTATAATAAGGCGTCTGGAAAGTCTTCCCAGCTGGACGACTTATCGGACGACTTAATTAAGTCGTCTGGAAAGTCTTCCATCTGGACGACTTATTAGACGACTTATAATAAGGCGTCTGGAAAGTCTTCCCAGCTGGACGACTTATCGGACGACTTAATTAAGTCGTCTGGAAAGTCTTCCATCTGGACGACTTATTAGACGACTTATAATAAGGCGTCTGGAAAGTCTTCCCAGCTGGACGACTTATAAAAAAATTAGATTTTCTGTTTTTGGTTATATTTTGATTTTTTTTTAAACCACTGTAAATTACTAAAACTGTTAAACGTCTCACATTCAATTTTTTGTGATTCATGGTTTAAATTTTTTGTTAGGATAAAATGAAAATGATACAAAATCATATTAGTAATAAGTCTCATTTAATAAATATTAAGTGTAAAAGATATGTATATATATATTAATATCGTTTAAATCAAACTATATACCATATAAAATACATAAATATTTTAATTTCAAAATTTGCTTTGAACAAAAAATTTTGGTAAAAGCTTTAAAAAAATATTGACAACTTATATTTAAATTTTAAACTTAGCCTTGAATTTTTTTAAAATTATAAATTACTATAACTATTAATCACACAATGAAAATTTTGTTATTAGTGATTTAGAGTTTTTGTTATAAGAATATACAAATTATCAAAAAACTATATGAGTAAAAAGAATCATTTAATATATAAATATCAATATTAAAAATAACACTATATATATATATATATATACGTTCATGTCATTTAAATTTAATTATATACCATATAAAATAGAAAAAAGTGAGTGTGTGGAATAATGAAATTTATTCTTTGTGTTAAAACCAATTTAAATATATATGTAATAGTTACTAACTTTTTAATTATTCAATATATATTTATTATTTCATAAATATGTAAAAAACATATAATAGAGGAAAATAGTATATATAAAGTTCATCCCGCGCAAGGCGCAGTCTTAATCTAGTTACCTTAATATATTATATAGTGGTGGTCCAAACAAAATGTTGATCCTGTGATGATCATATTTTGGATCAAATCGTGATTTATCAGTCCTTTTATGTATCTTAATGAAGCTCAAAGTGGAAGAGTGATTTGTCCTCGTAAGTTGATAGCCACTAGAAAGTTACACACACTTGCAATTTTTTTTAAAAAAAATTGTTAGTTTTATCTTCCGTGAACTGCTAAGCTTTTGGATTAGATTAGCCATTTTTGTAGAGGTATAAGAATCAAAGCTACTTGTCTGTTGACTGATATGCAACCAAAACAATTGAAAACTAAGTTGAATAATAATGACAACGCTAACAAAAGTATTACACAAGTAATGCTAACAAAGCAAGCCTTTGCTTGATTAACCCGTAATGGATGAAACTAAGATATTGGTGGAGGTGAAGTTAAATTAACATAGGCTGCTAACACGTGACTAGCCTGGCCCACTTTGGTGGGGGCCATGTATAATTCAAAAAAAGAAATTAAATAGAAGTAAATTATCAAAGAACAACTTTAGAAGATAAGAGTGGTTCATTACAATAGTTGATGTAGTATATTTTTGGTTACCTCCGAATGTGCTAAATGTGACGAGTTGGGTCATAAAGCTACTTATTATTTAGAATTTTCTAAATCTCCATCTCTTCCTCGAAGCTGAGAAGTTGCAAATATACATGTTAATTATTCCCTTGGATACATCATCTCACACTACCCTAAACAATGCTTGGTTATGACGCCTCTGTCAGAGACGGGAGACACAAGATTCGCCGCTTCTAAATCGAAATCCGCGAGCCCGGCATATCGCCTCCGTGAATAACTCTTCCGGTTCGAGATTATTCTGTGACTGAAGAAGGAACTTGAACTGTAAGTTCTCATTCTGGAGTAGATATTTGTGCTGTGGTGTATAGTATTTTATGTTGTATGTGAGATTCATTAGGGATGTCATACCCCGAAATGTTGTGGGGATTTCCTGTTTGTATAGTTTGGCTGTTTCTATTCCATTTCTAGGTCATTCCAAATGAGTGAATCAGTAAATGAAATAGATTTGTAAATATGAACCGACATATGAGTATGTGGATCTATTTGTAATTGGAGTATCCTACATATATTGTAACAAAATAGTACAATCAAAAACCTTTTGATCGCATAGTATGGAGAGATGTACCTTCTCGTTTGACGCCGTCACATACACGTCACCGTCAATTAGTAAAAAATGTTTGAAGATGATGACCATTTTTATTTTTTTATATTCTATAACAATTTATACATATCGAATAGAAATGAAACACAAATATATTACATATGTTTGTATTCCATCTGTAAAATAAGCACCGCGACTACTACCATCACCAATTGTTTTATCGATGCCATCATCTTCTCTTCACCGCCGTCTCCACTCATGTCCCTTTAGTTTCTCCCATCGACTATTATTCTTCTCCACTTTTCGTGATAGTTTCTTTTTTTTCCTCCACCAACTTCGGCTGGTACCAGCTCTTCTGCAAATGATACCTTCTCATTCACCTCGTCATTCTCTCTTTCATTACTCCATTATCTCCACATTCGGTCACTCAGTTGCAATGTGTTATTTGTATTTTTCTATTCTATTTGACAAAAATATATTATAAATATGGATGTACAGTGAATAAACATTTGTTATGTTTTGATGTCATATCATTGTTATGAATCAATTAATTTTTAGGGGTTTAGGTATAATAAGTTGCGGGTGTGAGAGGCTTTAATAGGTAGGTTTCTCCGGTAAGTTTGGTTTACTATACTAATTGGACTATATGGAATAGAACATATGCAACCATGCAAACCAAGTAAATGTGCCTTCATGTGTTTAATATCAGAAAACAATTTATAAATTATATTTGAGTTTATAGTTTTCTGAGTAGGGTTTAGATTAACTAAGTAGGAGTTTGAGTATATTATTTATCAGATGTGGTTGGTTTTGTAGATATAGTTCCGAGAGAAGGTTTGAGTGATGTACTATGTCAGCGAAATAAAATAGTACATGTGAAACCGAGATATAATAGTACACGCACAATCTGGTAAACATTAACTTCTTCATGCATTCATCTTCTTCCTTATGTGTTTGTTTATGAAATGGAAATAGACTCACGGCGTATACAAATTGAATACAACAGATAATGTGAGAGTGTTATATTGTATCCACTTATTTACTAAATAAAGTGAAAACGTATGCAGTAAAGACGTGAGTTAGTAAATAAACCGTCGACTTCATCTCTTTTTTTCCTTTGATACTTGCAACTTGTCTTTACGAAGGATATAATCGGATGACTTAGAGGTAAATGAC
>NC_027749.1:46577585-46582867 GCF_000695525.1 Brassica oleracea var. oleracea
CTAAGTGCAAAACAGGAAACAGTTTAATACATTATTTATTTGGAAGTTGAAATATTTTGTTCCGGTCTTTGAATAGGGTGTAAAGCTAGATGACTTGGAAACAAACCATTTTATCCTCATCCATGGAGGAGGTTTCGGCGCTTGGTGTTGGTACAAAACCATTGCTCTCCTAGAAGAAGATGGTTTCAAAGTCACCGCCATAGACTTAGCTGGTTGCGGTATCAACTCGTGCAACATAAACAGCATCGCAAGCTTGTCACAGTACGTGAAACCACTTACTGATGTTCTTGAAAAGCTTCCCACAGGAGAGAAGGTGATCTTGGTTGGTCATGACTTCGGTGGAGCATGTATATCTTACGCTATGGAACAGTTTCCTTCCAAGATCTCAAAAGCTGTGTTCCTCTCTGCAGCCATGTTGACTAATGGCCAGAGCACACTCGACATGTTCTCGCTGCAGGCAGGTCAGAGCGACTTAATGAGAAAAGCTCAGATATTTATCTACACAAACGGTAATGAACACCCTCCAACGGCCATTGACTTAGACAAGTCACTTCTTAAAGACCTTTTGTTCAATCAAAGCCCTTCAAAAGATGTTGCATTGGCTTCTGTGTCAATGAGGTCAATCCCGTTTGCGCCGGTTCTTGAGAAACTCTCTCTCTCAGATGGTAACTACGGATCAGTGAGACGGTACTACATAGAGACGCTGGAAGACAATGCCATACCGTTGGCTCTCCAAGAACACATGATCAATAGTAGTCCACCTGAAAAAGTTTACCGGTTAAAAGGTGCTGACCATGCTCCTTTCTTCTCTAAGCCACAAGCTTTGCATAAATTTTTACTTGAGATTGCCAGGATTAGAGCCTCTCACAGATAGATGTCTTCATACATTATATTTTGTTTTTTCTTGTTTCATTTTGTTTCTGGCTTTTTTTTCTTACTGTTATGTCTGTATTTCTTTCTTGTTGTTGTTCTGCTTTCACAAGAAACAAAATGTTTATAGAAAATGTTATTTATTTTAGCCATAGGGCAAATCTCCAAAATAACACTTTTCTAAGTTTATATCACAAAAATAGCACTCAAAAACTAAAATGACCAAAATAGCACATTTCTAAGTTTATCCTTTGAAAATTTTAATTTTTTTATTTTTCAAAATTTGAAATCTTATCCCCAAAACCTCATTTCTCAACTCTAAACCCTAAACCCTAAACTCTAAACCCTAAACCCTAAACCCTAAACTCTAAATCCTAAACCCCACCCTTTAACTCTAAACCCTAAGTTTGTGACTTTTGATAAAACATTAAGTGCTATTTTTGTGACTTTTGACCTTGAGTGCTAGTTTGGGAACAAAAACTTGATTTAGTGCTATTTTTGTCTTCTTCTCTTAGCCATATGATCAATAATATCAGAATAATTTGTTGTTTTAAATGAATAATATATGTTTATCTTTACTGGAGTCAATGACCAACAGCAATTATTAGACCAACAAGAATGAATAAAAGATTATAAATTAATGTGTACATGACAATATAAGAAGAGATGTAATATCATCTTCTTGTTCTCATTCCATCATTCCACATCTCCTAGCTTTTTGGCTTAAGACGTGGCAAGATCAGTTTTCTTCTTCTTGTTCTTTACTGTCTCTCTTCTGCTTCTTCTTGCGGCTGCTTCAGCAACGGCATCTTCAGGGAACGTGACAAGTGGGTTTGGATATGGTGGATGTGGCTCCGGAGACACCGTTGGAGAGTGCATAACGGCGGTGGTTGAGGATGAGGAGGGAGTTGAGGCGGTGGTGCGGAGGATTCTGCAACAACAGAGGAGGAAACTAAGCTACAAAGCTCTGCAGAAGCAGCCAACTTGTAATGGTAAGATCGCAGGTAACTGTATTGGAACAGCTAACCGGAGAAACGCACGATGCACTTACTACAACAGATGCAAACGTGCTACTTAGCTAACTTTTGTTTTAGTTCCTTTTCCCTTTTTATTTGTTGTATATGTTGTTTTGTTTCTTCTGTTAATTACTTAACGCCTACTTGCAAGTAATATAAAGAATGAAATGAAGAAAGATACAAATCTACAGTGACCTCTGAGTTGTCAAAAGTAAAAACAATGTATTTGATGACGTTATATGATTCACATACTGTTATAATATGTGAAGTGATTGTACATTTTAAACGTTAAACATTTCAGTAAATGGTAGATTTGGGATCAAACAAAACAATTGCGACATAATCAAATAATTAAAAGACAGTAGTAAAACTAATGTGTGGATGTAAAGATAATTGAAAAAAGGGTTATTTTCTTCTTCCTCTCATTCAATAATTCCACACCTCCTAGCATTCTTAAGCTTTAAACATGAACAAACCAGATTTCTCCTTCTTCATCACAGTCTCTCTTTTGCTTCTTCTCACGGCTGCATCTGCATGGAACGGCACAAGTGAGTTGAGATATGATGGATGTGCTCCCGGAGATACGGTCAGAGAATGCTTAATGGCGGCGGCTGAGAAGGAGGATTCTGCAACAAAGGAGATTTATAAGCCCAAAACCTCTGCAGCGACAGCCGGCTTTACCTTGGAAGATCGCCGGTAATTGCATCAAAGCTGTTAATGAGAAAGACACAACTTGCACTTACTACGACCGTTGCCAACGTTCAGCTTAATTTTTCCTTCATCCTTTTATCATTTTTTATATTTTTTTTTCCATTTAACCATGTGTATTTTTATGATTTTTTAGTCAAGGGAAAGAGAGAAAGAGTATAACAAGAATAAAAAAAGTAGATCTATTGTAACAAAAAATGATTGTCGAATTATATGCATACTTGATATACCATAGTTTTTACCACCTTTTAGACTATGATATAAATCCTATTTAGAATTTATATTATATGTTTAGAGTTATTTTAGAGTATTTTCAGGTTTAGATACGTTTTTGACAACTCTGAAGGTTCTAAAATTATTTGAAATGTTTTTTTTTTTTGTTCAAAAAAAAAAATTATTTGAAATGTAAAACTGTGCATATGCATCAGAAGTTTAGCTATGGATAGAGGACTTTCCATGATCCAACTGAGCTCATATTTTGACACATATAGATCTTTGAGTTAGATTTCTAATGTCACAGATTTGATGTCAATCAGACAATTGGATCAAAAGTTATATCCATTTTGTTGAAGAGTGGTTTGCATGACATGCGAGTAGAAGATGTCGAGCTTGTGTCCTAGTGTCGAACAACACCAAGTGTGGGTATAGAACGACACTCCTCATGATCAAACCCGACGACTTTTTATCGATTTCCAAAAATATTTATTTTGTCCCAGAAGTTTTTCTTATTTACAAAAGAGCTCAGAATGTATCTTAACTCTTATATTATGTTTTTAAACCATTGTTGACGACTGTGTTTTCTTTTAAATCTTGTTTTAAGATTGGGAGAGAAGAGAAGAACTCCTTCGGAAGTTTTCTTGGAATTCCTATGGTTTTATTTATCTGGTCTAATTTGGGTTAGTGATATCATGTCTGAGTAGTGCACTTGTTAGGTTTAGGAATTTTTAGGGTTTTGATGAACTTTTGAAATATATAATTGTTAGTGTAATCATATAGTATCCTTCACAGATTGTTCTGACTGCTTGTTTCTAGACTAATTAATTAGAAATCTGATTTAGGATAGTTGACAACCGTGAAAATGGGTTCAACAATTGAACTAAATCATCTCGAGCTAAGTTGATAGATACAACGAGATTTGGCCTAAGAACTTAGTGAACATATCAAATTAGAACTAGGCCTGGGCATTCGGATAACCGGTTCGGATCCGGGTCGGGTCTTTCGGATTTCGGATATTTCGGAACTAGGAAAAATGGCACCGTTCGGATAATTTTTAAAATTTTGGTTCGGTTACGGTTTGGTACTTGTCGGATCCGGTTCGGATCCGGTTATATCCGAAGTAACCAAAATATTAACGGATTCGGTCCGGTTCTTAGTATATACCAGACCATTAAACCCGCTAGAACCGAACATAATCCAAAAGAACCGAAAATATCCAAACTATTACTAATGATTTCATGAGAACTCTACTCCAACCATTATCAAACTATTGAAGACTTAATTGAAGCATCCAAAACTGATGCAATGAACAAATAAAAGCCTAAAAATACCATTTTGAATTACCAAAGTTACCAAACCAAAGTTGAATCCCCAAAATGAAAACAAGCATATCATCCGTTTTGAAAAAAAAGATAGCAACCGAGAAAAGCAAAGCCAACATAAGTTCTTAAAAGAAAACAGAGCAACAACACAACTTCACTCTTCGGACCACCTTCTTCTTCCCCTTCATCTCCATCTTCCCCGAGTTCCATACATTCTTCTAGGTCAAGTTTAGAGTATCAAACTCTACATATATTACAAGATTGTGTTACAACTTAGAATATGTAACATGAGAACATAAAGCAATGTAAGAATTAAAAAAGAAGAGAATGTACCTTTCTCTAGCTTGTCATGTAGCTCAACCTCAGCTAGCATTTGACCATTGGTAACACGTTTCTCACATAGATTGATATAAGCCTTCATCCATTGCTCTGTGCACATCAAGACTTCAACCATGTAGTATGTCAAGCAACTACTAAATGGATCAATAAGCCGACCACTGGTGCTGAAAGCACTCTCAGATGCAAGAGAGGAGACTTGCATTGCAAGTACATCTTTGGCCATCTCTGCTAAGATTGGATACTTCTGACAGTTAAGCTTCCACCAAGACAACACATCATACTCGGTTCCAAGAAAGTTTTTAGGATTCTCTACTTTCTCTTTCAAATACAGCTCTAGCTCATCCCTTGCTTCTTCAACTCCTACTTCAGCAACCAATTCAGTATACGCAAAGTTCATCCTTTCATAACAGAGATCATCGACCAAATCCATTGCTTCTTCCACGTTTTCACCTAACCCTTGATCCTGATCTTGATCTTGTCCATTTGATGACGAAGCTTGAGTAGACTGAGATGATTGTCCACGAGTTGAATCTCTCCTCAAGCGAAGACTGTACTCCTTGAACATATCAGTCAACACAATGTGAATTGACTGATACATCGCCTTAGCCTCTGGTGTTTCTTTGCCGTGAAGCTTCTCAAAACACAGCTTCGCAGACTGCATTTTCTTAGTCGGATGAAAGACAGAAGCGACAATAACCATCTTGTTGACATTCTTCATGCCTCCCCATTACTTCTCAAACTTTGCCTTCATGCAATCAGCCCTGCCTTTCAACTCCTTATCCAAACTTTGACTTAGCCGTGTCAGATTCGT
>NC_027749.1:46582981-46590538 GCF_000695525.1 Brassica oleracea var. oleracea
AACAGTCGCAGGAGGTCCTATCCTTTTGTTCCCATTCTCAACTTCGTTGAAGTAATCATTGTATAGCCTGTCTTCCGGTTCCATTTTATCAAACGCCACCTTGAACCTGATAGCTCTCTGAAGCATGAGATAGGTAGAATTCCACCTCGTCTTGATGTCCAAAGGTAAACTGCCTCGACTCATCTTTCCCGACTCAACTCTTAGCTGAAATGAGTTCTGCCTTTGAGTAGAAGACCTCACATACTGCACCGCATTACGAACTGCTTCCACATTTCCATCAATATCCTGCAAACCATCTCTCACAACCAGGTTGATAATGTGAGCTGCACACAGCATATGCATGTAGTTGCCATCCATCACCAATGCTTCGTCGCCAAGCAAGATGAATTCGCTCTGAAACTTTCTCAGTACAGATGTGTTTGCTGTTGCGTTGTCAACCGTGATGGTGAACACCTTCTGTATTGCCCACTCAGCCAAACATTCCAGAAGAACATTAGCAATCATCTGGCCTCTGTGATCACATACATGCTTGAACCCGATGATAAGCTTCCTTAGCTGCCAAGTATCATCAACAAAGTGAGCCGTAACCACCATGTAGCTTGCTCCTGTAGCATGTGTTGTCCATATGTATGTGGTAAGTGAAACCCTCTGCTTACTGAGCTTAAACCAATTCTTCAGAGCCTCCTTCTTTCTCACATACATCTGCACAATGTCCCTAGTTGCAGTCCTTCTTGAATGAGGTTTGTAGAGACCAGCACGATCGCAGAAGTGCCTCCAAGCAACACTCTCAGTGAAAGAGAGTGGCAATTCACCCAACACCACTAGCTCATTAGTCGCCTCTCTGAACACAGCCTCAGAAACTCTAGCATTCGTCAGACCTCCGTCATTAGTAATCACGGTTGAACCATGACCTTGGCTCTGTTTCCACGCCAAGTGAGACTTGCATGAAAGTAGATGCTTCCTAAGGTTAGAAGTTCCTTGCGAAGACGCACAGCCGAAGATACGCTGACAATGGTTGCATCTGCACTTGTCACGGTCGTCCTCTGTTCTTGTGTAGTGTTCCTAGACATCAGATCTTGTGCTTGACTGCTTTTTTGTAGTTGGCTGAGAACTACCTCCTGAACGAACCTTCCTTTTGCCTTTCTTATCATGCCGTGTTATCTCCTCTTGGGTTGCTTGAACTCCATTCTCTGTCTCAGAGTCATTGTTATCTGGCAATGGTGAAGAATCCATCTACAAATAAAAGAACACCAATAAGATGTTGAACAAAATAAAGAACATCAATAAGAGAAGATAAATTGATTTCAATCCCATCTTTACACAACAAATCGATTTCAAGTGACAAAGACTAAAGAAACACAATCTGACAATCAGTGATCAAAGAACGAGATGCAAAAACTAAATTGATCACGAGAACTAAACAAAAACAGAATCTGACAATCCTACAATCAATGATCAAAAAACGAGATGCAAAAACTAAATTGATCATAAGAACTAAACAGAAACACAATCAGACAATCCTACGTTCAATGATCAAAACCGACATGCAAAAAAGAATTCTTACTTGAGATATGTTTCTCGATGACTCATAAGCAAGAGGGAGAGACTGAATTTGAGATTTGTTTCCGATAATCATCTCCCCAACAAGTCTGCTCTTTTAATAAGCAGCTTAAGACCATCTGAAGAAGAAACGGCGATTACGAGTATCAAGAGAAGATTGGATTTTGGAAATAGAACTTGTCTAAGGCGTGGACGCGTGGGCGCATTAACTAGTGTAGGGTAACTAGATTACTACTTACTAACTGTTAGGCTAACTCGGGTTAAGTGGATATCCGTACGGATCCCGGGTATAACCCGAAACCGACCCGGTACCCAACCAAATTATAAACCTTATCCGACCGGGTAATTTTTGATAACCGAATCCGATCCGAAACCCAATTTTCCGGGTAATTACCGGTTCGGATCTTCGGATCCGGGAAATATGCCCAGGCCTACATTGGCCGGTGGTCAATACTGCAAATGGGATGATCTTGTTAAATAGTACTTTGTCAAACTAGTATAGAGCAACACAAATGCACTATGTGGTCTTTCAGTTTTGATTAAAATGCCTATAATTGCCAAATACCGTACCAGTTATTTTACAAAATGTGGATTACGTGGGCCTATAATTGGCCAACTTAATCATGTAAATGGCTTAGATTAACGGCCTATATAACTTTTCACGGTTAAAAGGCTAAAATCATCAGTTTACTTTTCGATAGATTGCGTTAGTTTTTAACTTCTTATATAACTGAAAGAAGAAGAGAAATGTTCATGAGGTGAATTTTGTAGGCACACAGTTCAATTTTAACCAAGTTCTAAAACAAGAAGATAAATAGCATGGTCCAATTAAAACCCTGATACATACTATTTTTTCCCAAAATTTAATACTATATGAAATCAATCAGGGACGTGGACAATATTCAATACCTCATCGTGGCATTATTACTGAGAGTCGGATAAAATAGACCAGCCTGCCAGCTTTCTGATGTTCTTATTTGCTCGTTTATAAAAAATAAAACATAAACTAATAACAATATGAACATTTTCAAATGTAGCTTAATTATTTAGATATGGTTTTCGTGAATTCTGATCTGATGTAAAGACACGTTACTTCATGTCGTACCATACGAACCAAAGTCTCGATAATTGCCACACACATTATTTGGATCCCGACCGTCAAAACTCAAAAGCATTGGTTAGTTGATGATGTCTTTCTCCAAACCCATTCATATCTAGTATGAAAAGTAGTTCCTTATGTATCTGTACGTTTTCAAAACATAAATCATGATTATGCGCGTAATCAAATAATCAATGTACGCAAAACAAAGAGTAAATTGCTAAACCAAATGAAACAAAGCACTCTTATGGCATCCACGGACCGTTACATTTTGGTGTAGAAGTAATTGCATAAAGACGTTTGGCTCTAAATAGTGTGGACATAAAGACGTTTTGATAACTAATATGGACAGGAGTATATTGTACTGTTGTCCATATACGAACATAAAAGACTCACGAGTATCTAGATTCTTTTGTATACACTTAGTTCGAGGTAAAGAGAAAATTGTTGACTCCACTCCCCGATGGAATCCATTGAATGTGGGGTAGTAACGTAACCTTCTTTAGTTGACCAAAAAAAACCGTAACCTTCTTTAGGGGAATTTAACTGGGCTGGAGTGGACTGTGGAGTGTGGACACGACCATACCGTATTCAAGCGAACCGGAGCTAAGACAATAATTAGTCGGTTTAATAAAAATAATAGGCGATTTATCTGTCACATCCTATTATTTGGAAGTTATCTACAAGTGAGGAAACAGATTAAAGCTGTGTTAGGCAGGTTTGATTAATTAAGAATAATCAAGGTCACATGTCGCAAATTAATATATCTACTTGTTGCTGCTCATCTAACTGTCATAATTGAATCCACGGATAATTATAATTTAATTATGCGTGGAACAAAATGGTTAGTAACTTTTAATATATGTAGTCGGATAGACTGTATATTTTCTTACTTAAAGAATATGGGTTTACAGATGATAATTAATTCCGTTTAGAAGAAGGATTCATTGGTTAGTTGTAATTGAGAATGGTTTGGAGTTAGCTTTATAGATTTGTCTTTTACGGCAGGAGTTGAGATCTGGTTCGGGTTTGGGAATATAAAACCGATACAAAGAGATCTGAGAAACGGCACGTTATGACAGTGTCAGAAGCTTGCGGTTACTAGCGATCGAAAACCTCTTTGTGTGTTCTCACTAGCATCTCCTGTCTCTCTCTACTTACTATATATAATAAACTCTTGGTCCAAATTCAGAGCGATACCGAAAGATACGTCTTACTCTTCGTTTCTCTCCTCCGCTGCTTTCTTCACTATCTTCCTCCTCCTCCATCATGGCTTCTGCCACGTGTCGGATGGAGCTCAACATGCAACTTACATCGTTCACATGGCGCAGTCTCAGATGCCGTCGGGCTTCGACCTCCACTCTCTATGGTACGACTCCTCCCTCAGATCCGTCTCACAATCTGCTCAGCTCCTCTACACTTACGCCAACGCCATTCACGGATTCTCCACTCGGCTAACTCCCGAAGAAGCCGACTCGCTCATGACTCTGCCAGGTGTCATCTCGGTACTACCGGAGCACCGGTACGAGCTACACACCACTCGCACTCCACTCTTCCTCGGCCTCGATGTCCATAACGCGGACCTCTTCCCCGAAACCGGCTCCTCCAGCGACGTCGTCGTCCGGGTCCTCGACACCGGAGTTTGGCCTGAGAGCAAAAGCTTCTCCGACGTTGGATTAGGTCCGGTCGCCTCCACGTGGAGAGGCGGTTGCGAGGCTGGAACTAACTTCACGGCTTCGCTGTGTAACCGCAAACTAATCGGAGCTAGATTCTTCGCCCGCGGCTACGAAGCCACGATGGGACCAGTGGACGAGTCAAAAGAATCAAGATCTCCTAGAGACGACGACGGCCACGGGACCCACACGTCGTCAACCGCAGCTGGATCCGTCGTGGAAGGAGCTAGCCTTTTGGGATTCGCTAGCGGGGCAGCCCGCGGGATGGCGCGACGCGCTCGCGTGGCCGTTTACAAAGTTTGTTGGGAAGGCGGTTGTTTCAGCTCCGATATTTTAGCTGCGATCGATAAAGCTGTCGACGATATCGTTGGATTATTATAGAGACAGCGTCGCGATCGGAGCATTTGCGGCCATGGAGAGAGGGATATTAGTCTCCTGCTCCGCCGGTAATTCTGGTCCCAGCTCGTCAACTTTATCAAACGTAGCTCCGTGGATCACCACCGTTGGTGTGGGTACGATAGATCGCGATTTTCCAGCGGTTGCGGTTCTCGGAAAAGGGAAGAATTACTCGGGCGTTTCGTTGTTTAAAGGAGACGCCCTTCCGGATAAAACACTGCCGTTTGTTTACGCGGGGAATGCTACTAACGCGGCTAATGGGAATCTATGTGGGCCCTGATAATTTGTGGGATTACGAGAGCTTCTAAGTGTTTTAACCGTGATGAAACACACGAACAAAGTTAAAAAAAAATAGAGTGAAGTAACCGTAAGTATTTGAGAGAGAAGAGAAATTTGCGAATTTAAGAGAATGAGAGGATTTGTGAGATTGAGAGAATGAAAGAAATGTTTGTATTGAATTGTGTGTTTAATTGTGTAACATACATGGTGTATTTAAAGGAAACAAAAGCAATAAGCACTCAATGGTGGAAGAATAAATAACTAGTAGTGGACTAGCCACTCCTCCCCATTTGGTAAGTGATATGGCCACTTCTCCCACTTCCTCCACTAACTAGTAGTGGACTAGCCATTCCTCCCCATTTGGTAAGTGATATGGCCACTTCTCCCACTTCCTCCACTACTTCCCTTTGTTTAATTCTTCATGTCAACACTCCCCCTCAAGCTTGACAGTAGTGAGTGTCAAGCTTGGAAAGCCATGAAGTATTCCCTCATTAAAACCTTTTCTTGGAAAAACCACTTGGGATAAAAACCAAGCAAAGGAAAAAGAGTAGAATACTCCACGGTGAGGAGATCATTGACATGGAAGGTTTATGAGTCCAAGTCTTGGAAGAATGGACTCACAAACTTTGCTACTGGCCGCCTTGGTGAAGATGTCAGCCAGCTGATCCGCACTTCTTGTATAACATGGGAGAATCACTTGCTGCTCTACTGCTTGTCTGACCTTGTGGCAGTCTACTTCTATGTGCTTTGTCCTTTCATGAAAGACTGAGTTGGATGCAATGTGTATTGCGGCTTGGTTGTCACAGTGCATGGTCATGGGAGAGGTGATCTCAATTCCCAAGTCGCCTAAAAGCCCCTTTATCCAGATAAGCTCACTGGTTAGCTTCCTCATTGATCTGTACTCTGCTTCTGCGCTTGAACAAGATACTACTTTCTGTTTCTTGCTCTTCCAAGTGACAAGATTCCCTCCAATGAATGTACAATAACCGGTGGTTGACCTTCTGTCTACTCTATCTCCAGCCCAATCTGCATCACAGTATCCTATCACCTCAGTGTTCTTGTTGCAAGCCATCCATACACCTTGTCCTGGCGCTTCTCTTAAGTATCTTAGAATCCTCTCCACCATGTTCCAGTGATGAACCTTGGGAGTTTGCATGTGCTGGCTCACTTGATTAACTGCGAAACACACATCTGGCCGAGTGATGGTTAGATAGATCAGCTTCCCAACCATCCGTCTATACTGCTTGACATCTTCAAATGGAGTGTCTTCATACTCCCCCTCTCGCAATACCTTGTAACCTTCTTCAAGTGGTGTCTTGGCATGTCTTCCTCCAAGATCTCCTGCCTCCTTTAATATGTCCAGGGTATACTTTCTTTGGGACATGAATAATCCTTCCTTTGATCTGCACATCTCAATGCCAAGGAAGTACTTCAGTTCTCCCAGGTCTTTGATGTCAAATGCGGCCTTGAGAAATGTCTTGGTTAAACTGATCCCCTCCTTGTCACTACCCGTGATGATGATGTCATCCACATAGACTAGAATTACCGTAATTCCTTGCTTGCTGGTGAGAGTGAAGAGTGTGTGATCCGCTTGAGACTTCACAAATCCCCTTCCATTCAATGTAGTGCTTAGCTTGTGGTACCAAGCTCTTGGTGATTGCTTCAAGCCATAGATTGCCTTTCTGAGTCTAAGGACGTTCCCTGGTTTCACCATTTCTTCCATCCCCGGAGGTGGTTTCATATACACTTCATCTTCTAGTTCTCCTTGCAGGAAAGCATTCTTCACATCCATTTGCCAAAGGTCCCATTCTAGGTTCACTGCTAATGAGAGTAGAATCCGGATTGTATGAAGCTTGGCCACTGGTGCAAAGGTGTCTAGATAGTCCTCTCCATACACTTGTGTGTATCCTCTTGCCACCAGTCTGGTCTTCTTTCTTTCTGGCTTCCCATTTGCAAGATACTTAATGGTATGTATGAGTCTGCTGGTCACGGCTTTCTTCCCTTTTGGAAGTTCTGTCTCATACCAGGTGTTGTTCTTCTCCATGGCCCTCATTTCATCATCCACCGATTTCCTCCATTCATCATCTTCCATAGCTTCTGCATATGTTCTTGGTATCCATTCCAGGTCCAATGAACTCATAAAGACTTGATGTTCTTCTGGATAGTGAGCTAGGGAGCATAATCCACTTTCTGGATGTGCCACAGCTTGAGCATTGTAGTAAACAAAATCATTTTTAACCCAATCTGAGGCTGGTCTTCTGATCCTTGTACTTCTCCTTAGTACTTGTGTCTGCTCAGGTTCATTACTGCTGCTTGGTTCTCCTTCTTGAGCTTCAGTGTCTGGTTGTCCCATCTCATCTTGATCATGAGATAATACTGGGTTTTCTTCAGGTTGAGCTTGCGCCGGTTGATCTTCATTATCTTCATTTCCCCCTTCATGGTCAGGATGAGAGTCTTCAGTGTTATGAACCATGGTCTCTTTATAAGGAGTAGTTTCCCGGCATTTCTCTGGTTCCTTTTCTAGGTTAATGCCGAGTCTTTCCATAAGAA
>NC_027749.1:46592243-46598714 GCF_000695525.1 Brassica oleracea var. oleracea
ATGATAATTTGTGGGATTATGAGAGCTTCTAAGTGTTTTAACCGTGATGAAGCACACGAACAAAGTAAAAAGGAGTGAAGTAACCGTAAGTATTTGAGAGAGAAGAGAAATTTGAGAATTTAAGAGAATGAGAGGATTTGTGAGATTGAGAGAATGAAAGAAATGTTTGTATTGAATTGTGTGTTTAATTGTGTAACATACATGGTGTATTTAAAGGAAACAAAAGCAATAAGCACTCAATGGTGGAAGAATAAATAACTAGTAGTGGACTAGCCACTCCTCCCCATTTGGTAAGTGATATGGCCACTCCTCCCACTTCCTCCACTAACTAGTATTGGACTAGCCACTCCTCCCTATTTGGTAAGTGATATGGCCACTTCTCCTACTTCCTCTATTATTCCCTTTGTTTAATTCTTCATGTCAACAGGCCCGGGACTTTGATTCCAGAGAAAGTTAAGGCGAAGATCGTGATGTGCGATAGAGGAGTGAACGCTAGGGTTCAGAAAGGAGAGGTGGTGAAGGCTGCCGGCGGACTCGGGATGATTCTCGCTAACACGGCGGAGAACGGAGAGTAGCTTGTGGCGGATGCTCATTTGTTACCTGCCACCGCGGTATGAGAGAAGGCCGGTGATATTATCCGGCATTACGTCTTAACCGATCCGAATCCAACCGCTTCGGTTTTGATTCGAGGGACCGTTGTTAACGTCCAGCCGTGTCTGGTTGTTGCGGCGTTTAGCTCGAGAGGACCTAATTCGATCACACCCGATATTATTAAACCGGATTTAATCGCACCGGGAGTTAATATCCTCGCCGGTTGGACCGGATCCAAGGGACCTACCGGTCTAGCTTCCGATGCTAGACGCGTGGAGTTCAACATCATCTCAGGAACGTCCATGTCTTGCCCTCACGTGAGCGGTTTAGCTGCGCTTCTCAACTCCGTGCATCCGGAGTGGAGCCCGGCGGCGATCAGATCGGCTCTCATGACCACCGCTTACAAAACTTACAACGACGGGAAACCGATCATCGACGTCACGACAGGGAAACCTTCAACGCCGTTTGACCATGGCGCAGGACACGTGTTGCCGACGACGGCGATCAATCCGGGACTTATTTACGATCTAACGACGGTGGATTACTTAGGCTTCCTCTGTGCATTGAATTACACACCGTCGCAGATCACAAGTGTGTCGAGACGCAATTACACTTGCGATCCGAGTAAATCCTACTCCGTCGCTCATCTAAACTATCCGTCGTTCGCCGTTAACGTTGACGGATCCAGCGTGTTCAAGTACACGCGCACTGTCACGAGCGTGGGAGGAGCCGGGTCTTACTCGGTTAAAGTAAATTCGGAGACTACTGATGTGAAGATTTCGGTTGAACCAGCGGTTTTGAATTTCAAAGATATAAACGAGAAGAAATCGCATTCAGTGACGTTTACAGTAAACTCGTCCAAGGCATCTAGGTCTAATAGCTTCGGGAGCATCGAATGGTCAGATGGGAAACACGTGGTGGCTAGTCCCGTAGCGATTAGCTGGACATAGTTGTAAATTGAGACAAAATTAAAGGGCTTGATGGAAAGAATAAAGTCACGGACCTTGTAGTGCCCTTCTTTGTAATAGCTCTTTGTTTTCTCTTTGCTATCTCAAAAAAGTAAATATTCTCCGGCCACAAGGATAAGCTGGGTGTCTCTACAAATCCACACTAACTGGTAGTGTATAATAACTATTTTGATTTACTAGGTTAAAGCAAAAGTTCTTTTCTGAGATATGAACTTATAGTCATGACTAGAATTTGGTTGGTTATTGGGTTTTTGAAGGATGGTATAAGATAATAGGTTTTATATTGTTGGGTTCAATATAGAATAACATCTTATTATTTCTCTCTAGATTTTTTAAAGGAAAATTAGGTCAAATGACCAAAAAAACTACAATACATTAACTAATCAAAACTTTACCCTTTCTTCCTATCTCTTTCTACCTTGTACAAATCTATTTTTTTAATTATTTCACATATAAACCCTTTACATATACGTAGAAAATTTAATTATTTTTTTACTGATTAAGTGTGAGCTCTGTGGATCAAATCTTCCTTATTCTCATCCTCCACATGGTGATAGCAACGACTTTTTCAATCACCATCTTTGATGAAGACCATGACAGAGCTCCTGGCCTTGGGTGGAAGCTCACTGTGAGGAACCTTAGTTCCTTGGGGAATGTAGCTGGACCACCGATAGTAGGAGAGAAAGAGAAGAATTTACTCCAACTGAAGACCAAGCAATACTTGATGAGTTTAAGAAGTTTCGCACTAAATGTCTGGTCCAGTATCAGAGGTGCTTACGAAGATGTACTCAGTTAACATCAAAGACCGTTACATGACAATGACCAGTAAAAATTCCAAAGCCTCTGATAAGAAACGCCCGTTTGTTTTCTTCAGCTGAAGACCAAACAATGTTTGGGGGGCTTTAAAAAGTATGGTCCTAAAAACTGGGCCAAGATCGTACGTACTTACAAGGACGTCTATCAGAGCTCGTTAGTCACGGGAGAATTACAAACAGTGCCTCTTGCTCTTCCAAAGCCAAAGACGCTGCTTGCCCAGTCTACCTGGAAGTTAATGTGAATTCTAAAGAAAGACGTGAATGGTGAAAACAATTGAGTACTGGAGTCCTTTCTGAACAAATTTTGATAAGAGCAGAACCATAATCCCATAGATGTTGGATTTATTAATGGGCCTATGTCAACTGAATGTCTAAACACAAGATAGTTGTAATGGGCCGATCACTATCCAATAAATTCATCCATTTGGGCTGAACCCATTTCACCTATTATCAAAATCCAATAGTGCACGTTCCTAGCTCGAACGAAAATGATAGATACCCTTTTTTGCCAATAGGGCTATGAGTCCTCGTGAATACGTAGGTTCCAACTACACAATGCCTAGCGCAGCAGAGTTCAAATAGTAAGAGACGGCCCAAGTTGACTAAGTCAAAGTCTTGGCTTTAATGTTGATTGGGAGAGAGATGAAATTGTTGGAACTCGTTTTTTACGAAATGGTTTTAGACCATTTTCCGGTAAGTTTTCGGACGAAGACGTTCGTTGGAATAACCGAATGTTTGACACTATGAAATAGTGTACTTGTATGTCAAAATCGGAGTTGGTTTTGAATAAGAAATGAATGTCTAAAATGGATTATTTATAAAATATCAATATTAGAAATATGAGGTTTAATTCCTCTTTTATTTAAAATGGAGAAAATATATTAAAGTTTAACACTTTGATTGTATAAGAAAAGATATTTGGACCATAAATAAATTTCATGTTTTGGTCTTCTTGGTCTCAGTCTTTATTTTGGACTTTGTGGTTGACAAAAGTTAAAATAGAAATGGGAAAATATCTTTTCTAATAATAATGGACATGGTCAACATGATTTAAGAGAATGAATGCAAAGTTGATTTTAATTTTGTAACTTCTGCTTAAATGCACATCCATATTATAATGAGAGAATAATTCTCAAATCTCCATATTAATTACCTTACATTGAAGGTGTGGTTTATGACAAACGTATGGTTTGGTCTGTGGGCAATATAATAGCTATTGGTCTTCTCATTACAAGTGATTTTGAATACAACAACAAAGAAAAAAAAAACAATATCTCCCATTATGAATAATTATGTTTATTTTTTATTTATTTTGAGTCTGAAAGTACAACACAAAATTAGGATCGATAGATTCTGTTTTTCGGTGATGGTAAACAGAAACAATGCTGCAGTTTTATCTTGGGAATCTGAGCGCCATGAATCCGTCACACTACGGAACGTTTAAAGATTTAAGGAAAGAAATTAACTATCTCGACTCTGCAATTCGTTTTTACTCTGATATTTCGGTATTGTAATTTTAATATATGTTCTTATTATTCTTTACAAATATCATTTGTGCTATGGTAGTAAAATAAGGTTCCTACAAAAATGGCACCAGTTTAGTGAATCATTCACATAATTTATCGATGATCATTAACATTCTTATAAAGAAAAAAGCTTATTTCGAGTATTTTATTAAATTTTATCATCGTCTCTAGGTTCATGGACTGAGATTGCTCACTCGATTTTCTCTACACATTTCTTAAAAGAATTTGTAATATTCATTGTAACAGTTTCTAAGCTCTCACTTGTCTACGCCATTCTCCCAACCAGGCTCGGTTCTATGGGTGTGCCCAAAGTGCATTTGCACTGGACCCCAAAATTTTTACCTAGTTTTAGTTATAATTTAGGGCCCGTTTTTTAAAATTTAGGGCCCTTTTTGAAATTATTTTACATTATTTATGCACTGGGCCTTCTTAAACATTGAGACGGGCCTGCTCCCAACACCAATTTTACTTAATCGGAAACATTCCATTATCCCACAATACCATTACGGTCTCTCTGCATCTCCGCCATGTAACTCCTCACCTCCGCATTAATCATCTCCTGCACCAACACCATAAACTCGCCGCCGTCTCCAGCAAACGACTTCCCCATTTCCTCAATCGCACCTCGGAATCCACCGGAAAACGGTAGGAACGATTCTGCGTTTTTGTTTTGGCGGCGGCTTAAAGTGTTGATATTAGTTGAGTCCTCGCTAACGTCAGCACCAGGAAGCGACAAGCTCAGGGAAGTCGCTGGGTCACCAGAAGACGACGACGTTTCGGTGGGAAGCGGACAGGGGTGTCAGTTGGGTTGGACCACACCCAAATGGGTACGCCCAATGGGTATTTGTTTTTCCTGGTCTCAAGACACCCACACCCACATCTAGCCCACACCCTGTCTAGCCCACACCCAACTTAACCCAACACCCATATGACCAACCCAAGCTTTCCCATGATTAGCAACTCTGTTTAAGCCCAATTTAATGTCAAAAAATTATCTCTCAAATCTGCTGAATGTTTAATTTGTATTTGTTCACCTCTAATACAAATATGATGTAAAAAAATGTGGATACAATTTTAAGGTTTTGAACTCATTATCTCTCAAATTCTGAATACAAATTATCTCTCAAATGTGGATACAATTTTAAGGTTTTGATAGCTCTGTTTTATACTTTTATGTAAAAAAAAAATATAACTCTCTGATTTATTGATTCACTTCTTCTCAGCTTCCAGCTTCTCTACTTGTCCTCAGCCTGCAAAAAGGAAAAAAATAAGGTTCAACATCTACGGTTCAACCTACTAAAGCAACACATGTTTAACACAAAAGAAGACACATGAAAGCATACGATTGTTGTATGTAGATAAAAGTTAAAAAAGGAGCTCATGGAAAATCAAAGTAGAAAATTAAAAAAAAAAGAGAGATAAAAATGATAAGGACATTATCGGCGGGAGATAGAAGTACGTAGGAGACCAACTTTGTGCAGCTTGTCCTTTGTTTTTATTCTGGTAGCATAAGATTCTTTTTTTTTTTTGGCTCAACAACAAACTTTCCATTAACCAATATTGTTCAGACCTACATCATAGTTCAGTCCTACAGAAGGCATATCAGCCTCTAACACTGGTTTCAACCAACTTGGCACCATAGAATACAACTTAGGAACATGATTCAAAAGAGAAAAAGCTTCCTTTGCTATCCTATCTGCCGTTTTGTTACCGTCTCTAGAGAAAAACTCTACTTTGTAGCTCCGGTTCTTCTGAAGGGATTGGGTGATGTCTTGGATGATCGGTTGTATCTTTCACAAAAGAAGACACATGCTTTTCCTGTTCATAAATCTTCAACACATCAGAAGCTGCTGTGTTTCTACTCCAATACTCAATACTGGAATTAGCATAAGTAAAAGCCATTTTAATCCTCTTATACTCTACAAACCTATAAGGCAGATCATGCTCTATAATGGCCATTGCTATCATCTCACGGAACACCATCATATCCACCTTCCTAGAACTACTTCTAGGTGTTCCAGGTGTTCCAACAGCTTTTGGACATACCTTCAAATGACGAGACATGGTTGAGGTTCCATTTTTGCGAAGCTTAATGAAGTAGAACCTTTTACAAAGGTTGCATCTGATCTTGGTTTTACCATCAGGCCGCTGTCCTCCAATTATAGTAAACTTTAACCACAACCTAGCTCTACGGCGTGACTGAGCATGTCTTGGTGGCGTGCCTCTGTTAGCCTCTGAAATCTCAATAACTTCATGATCTTCTATATCTTCATCCATCAAATCATTCTGACCATCATCATTCAAGTCTATCGCTTCCATTTTCTGAAACAGCAAAATATTTAAATGAGAAAGGAGCAGTACATTATCTACTAGCAAGTGAAGACAATCTATAAAAGATACACATAATAATACTAGCAAACTGTGAACACAGAAACATGAACATAGAAAACCCACAACAATAACGAGACTGACTCAAGTTAAGAGAATAAAAGTTGAGTAGAATCTCAGAAACATGAACACACAAAACCCACAAGGCCACAACACATAACGAGACTACTCAGTTATGCAAAC
>NC_027749.1:46598731-46618658 GCF_000695525.1 Brassica oleracea var. oleracea
CCAAAGAGGACAGACCTACCTCCCATTGCCACTCTGCACCAATGTTACTTCAGTATGAATCAGAATTTTTTACTAAAGGAATTAAAAGCCTGAAGAGTACTCTTTAGTTATCCATCTTTGAATCTGGCCTGAAGGATGTACCAGCAACCAAAGGAACTAAAAAGACACGAGAACATTCTACTAAGTTCTCAAGCTCCAAATGCTCTAAGGGAAACTCAAGGTGAAGACAGACAAGGCTACAAAAAAAATAGTGAGCAACCAGGATCCACTTCACTTTAGATAATAAACAGAGAAGGTTTAGGAGTTGCATGATCAAGGGAAATAGGACGAAGATAGCACAAGCACGACTCTGGGTTAGCGAAGAGAAAGAGCAACACAGGAAGGAAATGTTTCCCAAGAATCAATACTTGTAGATCCAAGGCTCTCAGACTCACCTTGAATCTCTGAGACACACAACAACTCCGAAGATGATTCTCCAAGAAGCCTCCTTTTGCCAACTCAAAAGACTGACTCATGAGCACGGTTCACCAAATCCAAACACGTGTCAGATGGATTATTAACCTATTTTTGCATTACCACCTAGATTCTTCAAAGTCTTTTCGCAAAACTATAAACAGAAACCCAATCAAATAAAGCTAAAGAAGAATCAATAATCACCAGAGAAAGCATTCAAGGATGAAGAGATAAAAATCGAAGGATGAAGAGATAAACCGAGATGGATGAAGAGATAAACCAGAGAAATCATGGTTGGAGAAGACGAATCGAGATGAAGAGAAGCCTCAAGGATCTTTCATCGCGAGAAGAAGATTTTTCATCAGGGAATCGTAAAATGGAAAAATCTGATTTTCCCCAAAATTAAAAAACCTAATTTTTTAATGTATTGGGTTAACCCAGTGGCAAATTCGGTTTTGTAGCCCAACTGGACCATTAAGTTATGGGTTCACCCAACACCCACCCAACACAGTCTGGACTGGGTCAGACCCATGGACACCCAACCAATTGACAGCCCTAGAAGCGGACCACCCGCGCGTGGAACGGGCCTGAAAAGCCCAACAGAGGGCAAAACCGGTATTGTACTCGAATCGCTGACACCAGATCCAGTTGGGCTTCCTGGGCTCATGTAAAGCCCATTAGCAACAGGTGGGCCGCCGTCGCTCACCGATCTCTTCGGCGGTCAAAACCACCGCATTTCCTCTTGAGCGTCGAGTTCCAGTGATTCTTTACGGAGCCGTACGACCATTGAGAAGACGAGCAATCGTCACCCATTTGTTACCGAACTGCTCGTGCGGTCGACCTGCGGCGAAAGCTGGTTGCACCACCGTAACCGACATGATTTTCCTGATCTACCGGGAATATATTTGCTAATCACCGTCCAGTTTCTTGGACCGTATTTAACCACGAGCCTGCGAAGCTGCTCGTCTTCTTCAGGACTCCATGGACCTTTAATCCGATCCGCCATTGATTTTTTTTTTCTAAAATAAAGATTTATTTCGGAATTTATAGTGATTTTCTCTCTGTAATTGTTGATTGAGAGAGATGTTTAACACATGAAGTTCGAGGACAAAACTATTTATACAGCAGTTCTAAGGAAATAGTTTAACCGGAAACCGGTTTAGTCTGGGCAACGCTTCTTCCACGCAAGCGGTTCTCCAAAGATTGCTTTTTCCTTCCTTGGTTAAGGCTGATGCATCTTCGGGCTTTCTTCAATCATTAAAGGTGTCTGTAGCTACATGCAGGAAAATCGATTGGTTGGAAGCGGTTGATTTTGATTGAAATCTTTATTTGTGAAGCAAGAACTCTTGACTCGATCTTTTGGCGTTTTTGGTGTTTCGAATGCTATGGTTTGCTCTCGACTAGGGTCGATTGATGCTCACCGACTTATGGTATTACTGCGACAAAAGACTTGGAGTTGTGGCTTGGTTATTGCCAGAGTCATCTCGACGGCTTCTTCTCTTCGACGTCCTGTTTCCGGTGTGTCCGGTGGATCGGCGGCGAGTTGTTCCGGCGATGACTCTCCAGTCGTGGTGTCGATGGTTTGGTCAACACGTGTTTCTCGTTCGCTCCGTGTTCAACACGTGTTGCGTGTTGTAGATCGAGTCATCGACTCTATTGGGCTCTTTTGATCTTGGGCTTTTATGCCTCTTGTTGTTTTGTTGTTTTAGTTTGGCTCGGTTTTTTGGGCCGTATGTTTTCTTGTGAACTGGGTTCGAGCTAATAATATATTTTCAGTGGAAAAAAAAGGTATAGAGGAGCGTGGGGATCAATCAAAGTCAATTTGCTAGGCTTGTTGCTGTACGCGCATAAAAAGAGAGTGGTGAAAGTGGGTCGTTAAAGAGACAAAATCTCGAAACCCAACTAGCAAAGCTATGATAATATTCGCACATTTTGAGTTGAATTTAAATTAAATTAAAAAAAAAAGACGATAACGGTTAGGTTCGGGTAAGGACAGTTTTTTATGTTTAGTCCGACTTTAGAATAGCAGAAGACAAACCACCTCCACAAACTTTCTATAATATCTACTTTACATAACCGGTTTTCCGGGTGGAAAAACTAATCAAATTGTCTACGAAACTGTATAGAAAGAAGCAAATTGTCATTAAAAAGGGAAAAAAATATTAATAGGCAAACACACAACATACCTAATCCATGTATGTAATCATGTTCTTGGCAAGACTAATGTTAACCTTGTTTTAACTGAGTAAATCAAACAAGTTACAATCTAGTTTAACTGAGTAAACTGAATCTAAAACTAAATACAGTAGTTGCCAAAAAAAAAAAACCAAATACAGTATAACCTCTATTAATACTCTATAAATTAAACAATAACAATAAATTTTTTTTTTTCTATTGGCTTTGCTAATATGGACTATCTATTTTGGAGAATTAATCCAAAGATGAAGGATCATCAGTTTGCATGAATACTATGGTACATTTGGAAAAGTCGGAACAATAAAGTTTTCAGTAATCTTGATATTGATCCGAGGGAAACACTTCGATTAGCAGAAGTCGAATCAACACTTTGGGCTGAGGCACATGTTAGTAACAACAGGTGTGCACATGAAGTACATGTTAGGCCTAACGTATGAACCATAGGAAGATGGTGTTTCACAGATGGTTCTTGGAAAGATAACAATCTATTTTCAGGGCAATGTTGGCTCAGTACAATACCAGGTTTGATGGTTTACTAGGAGCAAGGAATGTAAGGGCATGTCTTTTACCGCTTCATGCAGAGATGGAGACATTAATTTGGGCAATGGAATGCATGAGAAACTTAAGACGGTTTCAGGTTACGTTTACAACGGATTATTTTCAATTGGTGAAGATGGTTTCAGAACCAAAGGAATGACCAGCATTTTTTTTTTTTGAAAGAATGTTAAATTTTTATTCAATCAAAAAGCCTTGTTACAACTAAGTGTGGACCTGGTTAATACAAATTTCCAGCAACCTTAACTCATATAATTCCTATACTCTTGTTTGGAACCAAAATTGAAGAGCTCCCACCATACCCCTTCCTCCATTCCTTCTCATCAGGCTGAGCCTGTTTCTAACACCCTTATCTGTGAGCTTCTTAATCATAGACAGCGGCATTGGTTTTTCTCCATGTCTGATCCTATTTCTTTCTCTCCAAATTGCATAGACTGCAGCTTGAAATGCATATCTAATACAAAATAACCTCTTCTTATCACCTCTACTGTTTGAAATCATCAGCACAAGTGAAGGCCAGACGTTAGTATAAGAATTCATTAGAATTCCACTGCTGAGATGACTCCACAACTGCGATGAAAATTCACATTCAAAGAATAAATGATTACGGGTTTCTGCAGCAGCCTTACATAACACACAGATAGTATCAGCTCCCCTGCACCACTTTGATATCCTGTCCATAGTAGAGAGCCTGTCCAGCATAGCTAACCAAGATACAAATGCAAACTTCGGAGTAGCCATAGAGAACCAAACCCCCCGCGCCCAATTGAATTGCTCATTGGACCCTCTTATCATTCGCCAAGTATCGTTTGTTGAGAACGTTTCTTTATGCCCAGAGCTTCCTTTCCAGAGACTAACATCATCCACTTCTCTCTGAATGCAAACCCTAGCAGAATCCAACTCAGCTTCAACTTCCTTTGAAATACCAGAACGATGGTTACGTCTCCTTCTCATATTTAGAGCAGCTTCAGCAAGAGTAGCATCCTTCCTGATACCCATATCAATGATACCCCTATCACCCAACAAATCCATTAGCCCACCCTTTAAGGACCAGTTATCATACCAAAAGGAAATGTGACGGCCATTCCCAATCTAAACCTTATAGAAGGACTTTGCTAGAGGCCTGAGCTTAAGCATCTTCCTCCACATCCAAGATCCAACTTGCATATTAGCTTTTACTTCCCAGAAACTCTTTTCCTTTAGTAAATTTGTTTTTACCCAACTCCCCCACAGGGAATCACCAGAAAGCATTCTCCATATAAGCTTCAATCCGTAGACAATATTAACCTCTTTCAGAGAGCGCAAACCCAGACCTCCCTCACTCTTTAGCTTACAAATCTCATTCCATGATACCTTAGCACCCGAGGACTTTAACACTGGACCTGACCATAGAAACGAGGCACAGATCTGCTTCAACTCTTTAACACACTTGCTTGGGAGTCTAAACACCGATGCCCAAAAATTAATCATACTAACCAGCACAGATTTGATCAACTGGAGTCGGCCAGCGTAAGATAAATGACGACATGTCCAGGTTCCAACTCTACTTCTCACTCTCTCAATCAAAGGAAGATAATCTGGCCTTCTCATAGCCTGGGTCATTAACGGTAGACCCAAATACCTGACAGGTAATGTACCCTCTGCAAATGGAAAATTAACCAAAATTCTTCTTTTTTCCTCATCATCAACTCCAGCCATATAAACTGTAGATTTCTCAATACTAATTTTCAACCCCGACCACTTTGCAAACTCCCCAAAAACATACAGAGCACCCTCAATGGATTCTTTCGTACCCTCCACAAAAACCATCAAATCATCCGCAAAGCATAAATGAGTGAGAGATAGAGCTTTGCACCTAGGATGCAGCTTGAATTTCTTCATACTCACCGCCTGGTCTATCTTGAGAGACAATATATTCATGCACAATACAAAGAGGTACGGCGAGAGAGAACAACCCTGTCTCAACCCTCTCCTACTTTGGAAGTACCCTGCAAGCTCACCATTCACTTGAACAGAGAAAGAAGGGTTAGTTATGCAGAGTTTGATCCAATGAATGAATCTCATTGGAAAACCCATAGCCTCAAGACTCTGAAGAACAAAATTCCACTGAACCGAATCAAACGCCTTCGAAATATCGATCTTCATCACACATCTAGGCGAGACTCCATCCTTATGATAATCCTTAACCAACTCTGAAGCCAGCAATACATTCTCCAACAATAGTCTCCCTTTAATAAAAGCAGACTGATTTGCAGAGATTATACGCGGAAGAATCCTCTTCAGTCTATTTGCTATGATCTTCGAAACCACCTTGTAGATCACATTGCAACATGCTATTGGTCTGAAATCTCTCATCTCTAATGAGTCAGATTTTTTAGGAACCAAAGCCAGAATAGTTGAGTTCACCCCCTTAGGTAGAAACCCATACCTGAATACTGATTGAACAGATATAATGAAGTCCTGGGATATAATAGACCAGGCTGTCTTGAATAATTCACTTGGATATCCATCAGGACCAGGTGACTTATTAGCTGGCATAGCAAATAGAACTTTAGTTATTTCCTCCCCCGTGACTTCCTCTTCCAACAGATTACACTCCTCCACAGAGCACTGAAATCCTATTAACTCTCTCAGCTCTTCCATAGTAGCACCAGAATAATCCTCAGGAATCTGATTGAGAAACTCAGAAAAGAATCTGACTGCTTCCTCCTTAATATCCTGTTGCTGGGTGACAGTAGAGCCATTCTGACACCTTATCTCTCTTATAGTGTTTTGCGCCTGTCTTGATTTGATGGCATTGTGGAATGTTTTATTATTCTGATCCCCCACATCCAACCAATGGAGTTTCGCGCGTTGCTTTAAGAAATCCTCTTCCAAACTAGCAACATAAATCCACCTCTCATAAGCCACCGCTTCCTCTTGAATAGAGACTTCACTCGGGATTGATAAGGTGTTCTTTTGTTTCTCACACAAGACTTCATGAGCTTCTTTAGCTTTCTTTGTTAGATTTCCCAGCTTCATCTTACCCAACTCCCTAATGAGTGGCTTAAGATTCTTTAGCTTTTTGGAAAACCTGAACAAAGCAGAAGTCGAATGAAATAGTCTCGGGGTAGTAGACCAGAACTCACTAACCAGAGGTAGAAAAGCATCCATGACCAGCATTTGAAGCTACCTGAAAGATATTAAGCTGCTGAGAAGAAGTTTCGTCAACTCAGATATTGTTCATGTACCTAGGACGGAGAATACAAGGGCAGATAGTTTGGCACGTAGTGCTCGGCAACAACCGTCTTTCGTCATACACATGAATTCAGAGTTACCATCTTGGTTTACAGGGTCTATATGAGTCTGTAATCTTTTTGCTGTAAAAAAAAATTAATATACACTAAAAATCTTTATAAAATAATATAATTTTATAGTTCCAAATTGAGTTTTTGGTTCAGTTAGTATATAGATAAATTAATATCTCTATAAATTAATAAAAAAAATTATAGTTTTGGTGTAGTCCCAACATTATTAATATATAGAGATTTCAGTGTACTTATTGTTCAGTATATAGTAGAACCTCTATAAATTAATAATAGAGAGACTTTAAAATTTTATTAATTTATAGAGATATTAATTTACAAAAATTTCATTTTTTAGATTTTTCTATTTTTTTATTTTTTATTATAAAAATAAAAAATACTTGATTTTACCATATACAAATTATTTAAATTTTAGAAAATTGACTTTCATATTATTTTATTATCTTATTTGGTGTATATTGTTATGCTTTATAGAATTGTTATGTGGTTTTCGATATAATTTTACTAAATATTATTAAAATATACTAAAATATTAAGAAAAATAAAAGTATTTTCATTGTGAATATAAAACCAACAATATAATATAATGTTTAGTTTGTACTTATATAAAATATATATAGAGATATATTATTAATTTATGATTTTAATGAGACTATATATTTACATGTGAATTTAAAAAATATTATTATTTTATTATTTTATTGATTGGTGTCATATTTTACATCGGTCCAAGTTGTGACCGAAGAAATTTATTAATTTATAGAAATTAATAATTTATCGAGTATTAGTTTATAGAGGTTTTTCTATATTTGTTGCGAGAGATACTATCGGAAATTTATGAGAAATATAGTTGAGATATTAAATGTTCGAGTTTAAGAAACGTGATGTAAATGGGCGGCTGTCAAAAAAGATAGATAGACGTTGGTGACGTGGAAGAAAACGACAAGATAGGTTGCCGCACTGGAACGCAAAATCATACTGCCTTTATTTCCTGAAAATAGATATATGTGATTTGTGTTTCAAAAAAAAAAAGATATATGTGATTTATTCCGCGAAAATAAAGCCAGTACAGAAGCTGACGTTTTCTTGATATGTACGGTACGAGTTTGGTCGGAAAACGTCAGATTCTCTTGTTAAGCCGCACGCTCCCCACCGCCGTTGCACACTTTCTCCCTATCCTTCCTCCAACGTTTATTTAACAATAAACTTTCTTTTTAAGTATTGTTTTTAAGTTTTGTTTGAATATAAAACTTTTTTTTTTGATGAAATAAAACTTTCTTTTTAAGTATTGTGTTTATTGTTTAATAAGTTTATGCTTTCTGTATCAACAAGACGAGATGCTCACAAAACTAATAACAGCAATACTCTTGGCAAACATTTAAGATGGGCAACAACACCCCACAGAAGTTATTTCTTTTATCATATAAGTAAATTCTTACTTTTTAAGACTGTCCTTAGATGAGAATGGACATTTGATTAACATGAAAAGATTTTAAGCATAATGCGATGTAGCTGTACCTTGCCTATTTATAATTAGGCTATTTGTATAGTATTGGTTTATGTTATACTCTCTCCCTTTCAAAATAATGTACTAAATTTTACGCAGACAAACCAATTGACGATGGTAGTAGAAAAACAGGGGCGTGACAATGAACATTGAAACACAACTAAAGGACTCCCCCGAGTAGTTGCTTGATGCACAAGTAACGTAACTCAAGGTTATGGATGTATAACTGAAACCAAGCCCTTGACTAGGAAAAGCTTCTTTTCTCAGCATACAAACTCCACAATGCAAGACATGTAGACAAAATATTGCGAAGATCACCAATATGCTCGAATACACTTGAAGATGACTCATAATGGTTCCACTTGCGCGCAACCCTTGTTTCTTTTCAATAACCCGTCATTTTCGTCTGTAGAAAACACAGAGGTTCATTATGAAAAATGATCCAAATAAGCTCGTCCCTTTTTAAAACAGTTGCACAGTGCCACACAACAACATATATCGGCCTTGGCTGGAAACATATATTCCCAGTGGTGGACCCATGATTTTTTTTAATCGGTGTTAATGCATAGCTAAAATTCTGAATATTAATTTTTTTTTTTATAAAATATAACAATGTTCTACAAAATCATTGTACGATCTTGTATATCACGAAATATTTTCATTATAATTTTGTTTGTAATTTTCTCCAATTATAAATATAAATATAAACTTACAAGTTACTAATGGAAATTAAGAGAAAAAAATATGTGTGATTTTTTATAAGTTGCTAGGGAAGATGACGAAAGTTTTGGATGTGAGACGTTTCCAATTCCGTTTAAAGGTTTATTAGGCTTTACGTTTGATGTAATTATTTATTTAAGCCTGTTTTTTTTTTCTTTTGATCAACAAGTTGTTTTTTTCTATTTTTCAAATTTGTGCTAAAGAAATCAATACTATTAAAAGGGAAGGAGTCCTAAAAATCTACTTAAAACAAGTCATAGTTGGACCATTTCATTTAACTAGAATTTCTATTATTTCTCATACTACTAACTTACTTCATTATTCTTCACTAAAGATAAATTAGTCATAAAAAATGATACTAACCTAATTCTCTACATATACATTTACTATATACACATTATTCCATCATAATTATTTTGTGTTATTATTAAATAATGTCCACCCTATATTTATAATGGTTACTTGTGATTTATTTAATAGTAAATATCTTTGGAGACTATAAACATAATACAATATCCATTGTAAAAAAAATTTTTACAGAGATCAACCATTATTTTAGACCAACCTTATTAACTAAACTGATCTCATTAACCATGTTATATATATGAACACTTCAGCATTATCTTTCACAAACTAAAGGATGTTTGTCACAACTTAATATTCCAAATTGGTTGTATTATTTAATACCAAACTAGTTCTTATACGAATCCATATATATGATTATGGTCTACATAAAACCGGTTCAATCTTTCCATCTGCTATATTTTCAGAAAATTGCTATTTATCTTTGGTTCTGTTAAATATTTAGTCTAACTAATTATAAATCGGTTAGTGATAACTTCTAAAAACTTTGAAAACACATAGTTATGTATTAACACTATATCGATACTTTAAAATAGGTTAGCAGTAGAATTGTGTTTTAGAACAAAATTTACTTATATTAAAACATAATATTATTTTGAAAATAGTTTTGATACTATGTGTTATATTAAACATAGTTATATATATATTTTAAATAAATAATTATATACATAATTTATACTTTTGGTTAACTAAATTATTTATCAACCAAATAAAAATATTCAGGTAATTCAAGTTTTCGGGTTATCCGGTTTATAAATAGAATTTGTATGATATTTGGTTATTTAAAATTGAATGTAATTAATATTTTTAAATATATAATTTTTATTTGAAAATTCAGGCACTCATTTGGTTCTCGGTTTGGTTTCAATTTTTCAGTCATAGATATATGGTTTGCTCTATTATTTATGCAATTCAGTTCAATTTTGGTTTTTCAGTTTAGTACGGATTGGTCTATGTTTTTGGATAAATGTGCTCAAACTTATACATTATCTTATATAGAAATTTGTTTAAAATATATTTAATTACAAAAACAAACCCGCGCTTTTCAAGCGCGGATCAAAATCTAGTACTGATTATTTATGCTGGAGTGGACTTTTAATATTTTCCATACAAAAGGATTGAGCTTACATTAATCAGATGTCAAATGTCAAACTTAAGGGGGTTCATTTTCATAAAAACACATAACCATAACTGATTTTTTAAATTACGGGTGTGTCAAGTGACACCCTATTGGTCCATGTACATCCGCCTCTGTATACTCCCAATGTGGATAGCACACAGCTTCGCTTCTGTACATATAAGCACCTTCACGAGACTTATACTAGACATAAAATGTTGAAATGAACAATAATGTAGTCGCCGTAAGAGCAATGGTGAGAAACGCGAAATCACCATGCATGAGCCATATAGGTCTAACAAACTGTGACACCTCGGTAGTAAGAAAGTCTGGCTCATCACCGGATGATTTCAGTGTTATCAGACACATGAATTTTAGCCACTCTTGATAAGGACGCCAATGCAATCCAACGACATACACGATCGAACTCTCTTAGAACAGTTGTAAACTGATATGAGCCTGTCGCCTAGCCTGAGCTCGAGTAACCGGAGCCGTAGCTTGTAAGTAAGAAACAAAGAACTTGTTTGCAAAAGCTTCCTTTAACCCTAGTCTCTCTTGAGAATAAGGTTAATGCTGAAGATAGTTCTTATTGATAATTAGATCTCTATTTATATAGGGTTATACAAATCATAACCCTATGAATATTAGGAAAACTACTTACAGTATCTTGAAAGGAAAAATACCAAAACTCTATTCTTAATGCTTTAAGGAAATATTACTTTTGAATCTTCTTTCTTTTGTATGTGATACCATAGCGTGTATCATTACTCCTCTCCTCGACAAAGAGCTTGTCCTCCAGCTCTATTTCTGGAAATGCTTCTGTTAACTTCTGGGCATCTTCCCAAGTAGCAGTCTCTGTTTCCTCAACAGTCCACTTCACCAGAACCTGACGAACTTCACCATGAGTACGGGCTCGAAGAAACTTCACTGGTTTAGCTGGTAACACTCGTCCTTGTAAAACCGGTGGTAACACATGACTTGTGTCGGGCTTGTCTCCTTTGTGTGGTTTCAGTAGTGAGATGTGGAAAACATCATGGATTTGAGCACGATCTGGAAGACGAAGACGGTAGGAAACTGTTCCCACGCGAGGTAGTACTTCAAATGGTCCATAAAACTTTGGGGAAAGCTTTGTGAAAGCTTTCTTAGGAATAGTGATCTGTCTGTACGGATGTAACTTCAACAAAACCCATTCCCCTATGCCAAACTCGACTGAGTGATGATGTTTATCATAGGATGCTTTCAATCTGTTCTGAGCGTTTAGTAAACGTTCTCTTGCTGATGCTAAAAACTCATCTCTCTCTTCCAATGCAACATCAACAGCTTCTACTTTCGAACTTCCAGTAGTATAGTCTAAAAGACGAGGTGGCTCTCTTCCATAAACCATCCTAAATGGCGTATCCTTTAGACTAATGTGATAGGATGTGTTATAGCAATACTCAATCCAAGGAAGCCATGTAAGCCATTTTCGTGGTTCATCCCCCGTGACACACCGAAGATACATCTCTAGAGTCCGATTGACCACCTCAGTCTGACCATCGGATTGTAGCCGATAGGCTGTTGTAAAACACAAGTTGGTACCCATAAGTCGAAAGAGGTCCCGCCAGAAAATGCTGCGAAAACCTTATCTCTGTCTGATACAATTGTCTCTGGGATACCATGCAATCGGACAATGTCTCGAAAAAAATCTTGGACCACAGAGACAGCAGTATAAGGATGATTTAGAGCGATAGAATGCACATACTTTGAGAAGCGATCAACCACCACTAAGATGACTGTTTTCCCTGAAACTTTTGGCAATGCATCGACGAAATCCATCAAGATATCAGCCCATATCTTCGTTGGAACCGATAGTGGCTGCATCAATCCCGCGGGCTGCAGCGTTTCCCATTTATTCTTCTGACATATCTGACAAGTGCTCACAAATTCTTGAACACTTTTCTTCCAACCTCTCCAATAAAAATTCCAACGGATCCATTCCATAGTTTTTTGGCTACCCTCATGGCCAAAATTATGAAAACCAGTCATAACATCTCGGACTAAATCTGAATTTGAATCCATATAAACTACCCCTTTGCGAAAAATAAGACCATCCTTTGCTTCCCATATCTCTGATTCCTCGCCCCGAATGATTTTATCTCTGAGTTCGCCTAGCTTATCGTCGTTCTGAATTTCTCTGCGAACTCGAGCCAAAATACCATCCTCAGAAACATTGATGGCATGTAATTCCTTATCCTCATCTGAATCGTTCTCATGACATCTAGACAAAGCACCAGCAACCTTATTTGTCATCCCGGAACGATACTCGACTGAGAAATCAAACCCAAGTAGCTTACTGATCCAGTGTACTTGTGGAGATGTCGAGAGACGTTGTTCCAATAAATACTTAAGGCTGTAGTGATCTGTACGTATGAGAAAACGTCTTCCCCACAAATACGGTCTCCAATGAATCATTGCTTTAGCTAACCCAATCAATTCTCGTTCGTATGCAGCCAGCTTGACATGGCGAGCTGCTAACGTGAGGCTGAAGAAAGCGATGGGGTGACCTTCCTGCTGGAGAACCGCACCAATCCCACTTCCTGAAGCGTCACATTCTACAACAAATTCTTTGGTGAAGTCTGGGAGCGCCAATACTGGAGATTCAGAGAGTGCCTCATGATGCTGGTTGAGGCCATTTAGTAATAGCTTCAAATTTTTTTATCAACTTGTACACCCTTCTCTGAGATAATATGTCCCAAATAGCCCACTTCCTGCGTTCCAAAAGAACACTTGACCCTTTTTAACAGCAACTGATGTGTTCGTAACACCTCTAACACATACTCAACGTGTCGTACATGATCCGTCCACGTCTTACTATAGATCAAGATGTCATCAAAGAATACTAAGACAAACTTGCGAAGAACCTCAGTAAACACCGAATTCATTAGGCTTTGAAAGTTGGATGGGACATTGACAAGACCAAACGGCATTACCAAGAATTTGTAGTGACCATGATGGGTGCGAAAAGCTGTTTTCTCAATGTCAGCTTCGAACATGCGAACCTGATGATACCCTGATGTTAAGTCGAGTTTTGTAAAAAATCGAGCTCCATGTAATTCATCAAGTAATTCATCGACGACCGGAATCGGAAACTTGTCTTTCACTGTAATTTTGTTGATATCTCTATAATCAATACAAAATCTCCAAGTGTTATCAGATTTCTTCACCAACAATACCGGAGAGGAGAACGGAGAACTACTCGGACGAATGACCCCGTTGCGAAGCATCTCTGTACACTGCCTTTCTATTTCATCTTTAAGGAGGTGAGGGTAGCGGTACGGACATACTGCTACTGGATTGGATCCTTGAAGTAATCTGATCCGGTGATCGCATTCTCGTTTAGGGGGCAGGCCGATGGGTTTTGAAAAGACCATACTGAACTTGTTGATTATGTTATCGAGCAAGTCCGATGTTGGCACTTGAGCCAAGGCCCAGATGCTTTGTTTTGGCGCATGTGCTATGGGTGATATAGCAAACCCCGGTGTGGTGAACACTTCTTCTTCATCAGAGAACCAGTTGTCCAATGGCTCACCATCACACTCTAGTGCATGAAGGGATACTTGTGGTTTCCCACGTGCTTTGGATTCACCGTGCCATACCACCGGTGTAGAGCTGTGATGGAACTCAATAGTCTTATTCAGTCCATCCCAGATCACTCTCCCTAAAGCATTCAACCATCTGATCCTGAGAACCACATAAAAACCTTTTAACGGAATCGCAAAACAGCCGGCTTTGAATTGGTGCCCTTGTACAGACATTACCATTCCTTGGCAAAACCCCTGAATCGGACATTTTCCACCATCAGGAAGAGCGACAAACCACCTGGATTTCCGGTGTATCGGAATTCCCAGATCCTCCACCAAACTACTCTTGATAAAGTTGTGCGTGCTCCCCGTATCTAGTAACAACCATCTTGTTCCTGTGGCAAAATTAGCTTGCACTTAGAAGGTTTCCTCGGTTTGTTCCCCATTCATGGCATTGAGTGAAATTTCTAACTCATCTTCTTCAATCCACTCATCTTCATGGTTGTCTCCCTCCGCGACTGGCATGATATAGAAAAGAACAGGACTACACACATGACCATGTACGTATAATTCTTCACAATTAAAACATAGTCCTTTTGCTCTTCTGTCCGCCATCTCTGCCAGTGTCCGCCATCTCTGCCAGTGTCCGCCATCTCTGCCGGTGTTATTTTTTTCCAAAACTTCTTCTGTGGCGTTGGTTTTTTCACTCCTGGCTTCGTGGTCTTTGATTTCCCTCCATGATTTTCCTGTCTGTAACAAAAAACAGTTATATATATATATATATATATATATATATGCATGAAAGTTATCATCTAACTAATAGTTTCTTGTATCTTTAAGTTGAGCAAAATCATTGTAGTTGAAATCAAATGTTTTTTCACAGAGTATTTGAGGTAATTGTTTCACACATATACAGTTGTTGTTCTCTCAATCACTCTTATCTGAAATTTATGATCGGAGACTTTATAGTTCTTACTGCAATCTTGCACATTATAAATAGAAGATGTCGATAATAATTTCTACACATAGTTCATCTCCAAGCTTTTCAAGAAGAGAATGATGCACACAACCTTGATTGTATTTTCCTATATAATAAAAAATCAATTTGAATAAAAAGTTTAAAAGATTTTTTTTTTTAAATTACGTTTATTAAGTATGAGATATTCCTTCCTGTAAGTTCATTATTCTTTTTTCAAATTTCTTATCTTTTAATATTTTAACTGATTTAGTGTTAAATAACCTTATGAATTCATTGTTTCCTTGATAATGCATGATAGCAAATTAAATAACAATTTCATTTAGAAAATAGTAAAAAAAATTTTCAAACATAGTCTTATTGTAAGAAGTGTGTGGTTAACCTTTTAACTAAACCCTGATGACAATCAAAATCATAACAATTGTTCAAGTATTTAAAATTATTATCTAACTCACATAACCATAATAAACCGTTTATACTGCATTGATCAATCGTTACTGACGTAACATAATAAATTGATGTTGACATTGACTTACTATGACAAAATAACCAATTTTATATCGACTATAAGAACTAACACACATAATTGTGTCAATAACTTACGCACAACAACATCATATTTTATGATAATTATAAAGTTATATAAAAAAAAGTGCACCTAATGTTTTTCTTATATGAGAGAGTTCTGATTTTAATCAATTATGTTTGGTGACAAAATATAGGAGAGTTTTATCTTATATATAGATGTGAATTATTCTAATCCCTTCAGTTACAAAAAAAGAAAAGAATATTGTAATCATTTTTGGATTATGATTTCTTAAACATAAAATTTACTATTTAAATAAGAAAGTTTATTATTATATGGAAATATTTGAAATACTTGTTTTACATTTTTTGTTTAGATTTGAAGAAAAAAGAAACCTACAATTAAACAGTCTTTAACAATTTTATTTTGTAGAAGATTTTGTAAAAGGATAATTACTATCAAACAAATTTTTACAATTATATTTTCTTTATGATTTTAGAAAACGAAAATTATTATTAAGTAAATTACGATACATTTTTTTAAGAATTGTAAAAAAGAAAAAAATCAGAAAATGGAAATTATTGTCAACTAAAAACTATCAAATTATGTTTTGCTATTATCTTTGTTTAGGATTTTAAAAAGGAAAATTACTATTAAATAATTTTTGTGTTATTATCTTATTATATTTATATGATTAATTATGATATATTAAGCAATTATGTTTGGTCACAAAATATAGGAGAGTTTAATCTTATCTATAGATGTGAATAATTGTAATCCTTTCAGTTACAAAAAAATAATGTAATCCTTTTTGGATTATGATTTCTTAAACATAAATTTAGTATTTAAATAATATAGTCTATTATTATATGAAAATATTTGAAATACTTATTTTACATTTTTTTAGATTTGAAAAAAAAGAAAACTACAATTAAACTCTTTTTAACCAATTTCATTTTGTAGAAAATTTTATAAAGGGATAATTACTATCAACCAAATTTTCAAATTTATATTTTTTTATTTTAGAAAACGAAAATTAGTATTAAGTAAATTATTATACATATTTTTTTTAGGAATTGTAAAAAGGAAAAAAAATATAAAAATGAAATTATTGTCAACTAAAAAAACTATCAAATAATCTTTTGATGTTATCTTTATTTAGTATTTTTAAAAAAAGATTTTACAAAACGAAAAATTACTATTAAGTAAATTATTATACATATTTTTTGTTTAGGAATTGTAAAAAGGAAAAACAAATTACAAAAAGGAAATTACTGTCAAGTAAAAACCATCAAATAATGTTTTGCTATTATTATCTTTGTTTAATATTTAAAAAGGAAAACTACGATTAAATAATTCTTTTGTGTTATTATCTTATTATATTTATATTATTAAATATGATAAATTTTAACATATGTCATCATCTTAAATTTTTAATTGTCATGTGTCATCATCATCTTAATTAACAACTTTGAAGAGCTAAACTTTATATAATAAGATTAGATCTTTTTTTATATAGGGTTATACAAATCATAACCCTACGAATATTTGAAAAACTGCTTAAAGTATCTTAAAAGAAAAAATACCAAAACTCTATTCTTAATGCTTTAAGGAAATATTACTTTTGAATCTTCTTTCTTTTATATGTGATACCATAGCGTGTATCATAAACATGTAATGATGGAAGATAAACTATGATCTAATATTTGATATATAAACTCAGACTCCTCCACATCCCACGTGACAATGATCCCACAAGAGAAAAATGGATGAACCTTGCACTTAGGAAAAGCGATCTGACAAAAATATTTGTTTTCCTGCTGTAGACTCCACTTCCAACAAGTCCACTATTGCCCCAACAAGAAGTATCACACGGCTGAAGATCAAACTCCATACGAAGCAAAGCTCACTATTTTTTCTCCTAGTATTAAAAAGACCAAGATAATCCTTTCCTGCCCAAGTGATAGACTCCATCCCGTACGTCAATGAAATTTTTTTCAAATCTATGCTTCGATTCACTTGAAGCGGTGAAACAACGATCAATCTACATGGAGAGAAAGTCAGATCACATACCAACAAAAATCATAAATTATCAAAGAAAAATCTCCATTCGTTACTCCTTTCATTGTGGATCACATCTGTGTCTTGTTGCCATGCTTTTCGAAACACCAAATTGCTCACGTCACCGTAATTCCATGAAAACCAGAAATACTTTTTTTTTATATGCAGCATAGACACACATCACCGGTAACATATTATTTGCCCACCCCTTCGTGCTGATGTGGCTTAATGAGGAAATAGCATACCCAACTTTATTATTATAGATTTTATGATATTTTGTTCTTTTGAAAACTGAATTCTCAATTTTTTTAATATTTGACTAAACTAAACAAAGTAATACTATATTTAAAAATTGTTTTACATAATATATATATACTATATATTTTAGTTTTAGTTTTTATTTTCACCACAAAGAAACAACAACATTGTAATTAATTAACTTAAATTGATTAAAAATACAGTGATGAAATGTGTAAATAAAAACAAAATACAAAACTGAAGTATTTAATTTATTATAAAAACATTGACTAAATGTGTAAATAAAAATAAATATTTAATCTACTACATGTGTCTCCAAACAATTCTCATTTATTATGTTATCCATATTTCCAAACAATACCAAAATTATATTAATTTTAATAATATAGATAGATACACGTTTTGGCATTATTTTATTTGGTGGTAAAAACGTGCCTACTTTTGTGAACAAAACAGTTCGAAAAACCAACTTATAGTGCAATGCTATTTATTACGAGGACCAAGTACATTATATATTTGGAAATAATGTGGGTGATGTGTATGATGAGCATCAGAGAAATTTATATTATGATATGGTTACAAATGTATTTTATGAAACTGTAATTTCTGATAATAGCAGGGAAGAACTTAACATGCAAAACAGTTTTATAATACGCTGCAAAAAAACCATCTAAGAAACATGTAGGGCAGGGCATTATAGATTGTCATTGGCATCCTTCTCGATATCCATCGATCAATCCAATCTATAAAATAGAAATCAATACAAAAACCAAAGGAGTTCCAAGAAGATTCTGAAGGAATTCTTTTATACTTTTTTAACCTAAGAGAAAACCTAAAATAAAATAATATAAATCATAAAAGAAAGAATAGCCTAAACAACAACTAATAAAACACATAAATAGAATTTTGAGTCGGCCAAAGGCATCCTGTTAATTTGTGGTGACTTCTGGGTCTCAGTCGGTCTTGAAATAGACTCGACCATCTACTTTCATCAGTGTCGATCGACACCAAAGGGTCATTATTGATCGACACTCCTTCATTTCTTCGACAGTTTTCTCTCGCGAGTTTGACATACCATTCTTCAGTGAAATGATCATAACTCTATATTTAACCTTCAGATGGACCTCAAACCGATGGAATAGGAAAGGTAACTCAAATCTCTATCTTGTGTCAAAATATGAGCTCAATCCCAGCGTGAGAAGGTCTCCGTCCATCGCCAAATTTCGGACACGTCTTTACAGTTCTGCAACTCAAATAATTCTGAAATCAACAAAGTTCCTCAAACGTATGTGAACCTGAAATGACTCTAAAATAGACTATATATACTATATATATATTATATAAATTCTGAATCTGTGACTTAATCGAATTATTGTTTATGCATATCAAAAATACTTTAAATTAAATATAAAAAGGCTATTTTTATTTAATAAATTAAAAACAAGTGGTTGTGATTTTTTGTTTTTGTCAAACTAGATCCGTTTATATTGGAATTTGAAAAGATGTATAGCTTAAATTAGACTTGTTTCAATTTGTGATTCATCTATAAATGTACTTCTATGTCGTTCTAATTTTTAAAACACCATTATTTCATTATCAAAAATGAAAGTTGCTTTCAAACCTTGGTTTATTGGTTTCGTTATGCTCGCAATTCTTTTATTTGGTTGGTGTTTACATTTACAGCTTTATTAATGTATTTTATAATCATTCAAAAATAAATTTTATTTGATGCCATTTATTTTATATACCTACATAGGTTACATATTTAATTTTATATTATTGAGTTTAATGATTTTCTAAGAATAATCAGTGATAAACAAAAGATGAATAAACTTTCCGTTTAAAACAAAATGCAGAATACTCCTTAAACATATGTTTTACGAGAAATGATTATTTTACTTTAAATATGAAAAATAAAGTTATGTTTTAATTATTAATAATAGGAGAAAGGGCTATTGCTCGGACTGGAGAAAATAGGCGAACATGGTGTTACACAACTTTAACACCTGTACCGTCATCAAAAAATCCCAACCCTCCAAGATGTACTCCCGATAGCTGTAAAGCCTTATGTTTCACAAAGAAAAAACTACTGATAAGTAAATGCCTTACTAGAAATTTCGGATGCCAGTGTGAGATTGACTGCGCTAACTGATTTTTTATATACATTAAAACTCGATTAATATTTATAATAATACTATGTATTTGTCATAAATAAATATAAATAACAAATATTGATACATGTATCTTCATCTCCTTTTCTTCTTGTACAATTGTAAAACAAAGGATAATCTCATGAACACGATCCTTAATGTTCAAGGTAAAACAAAGGA
>NC_027749.1:46618758-46646105 GCF_000695525.1 Brassica oleracea var. oleracea
TTTTACGGGTTGCTTTCTATAGTTGAATAAAAGTTGTGATTTTGTACCTGTAGACTTTCATTTCAGACTACAATTTAAAAATGTTACTTTTTTTAATTGACCAGAATTCATCCAAGATTTGACTTTCAGAACTAGACTTCATATGCAGTCTACATGTTTGAATTTTTTAGAAAGAGGTTAGTTTTGCAATTGACCAAGTTTGACTTCAAATCAGTAGATTGAAATGAACGTCTACGGGTGTGTAGACTTCTTGTGGAGTCTACTCTCAAATCCGACGGGTTGGTTTTGCAATTGACCAAAATAAAAAGTAGACTTTATATGGACAAAAAAAAAGGATTGGTTTTGTGTTTAACTTGAAAATATGGGTTGATTTTGAAAAACACCCTATTCTATGCACATAATATTCTTTTCTATGCACATAATATTCTCTTTCATGTTTTGTGTTGCAAGCAGTAGGCATAGCACAGCATTTTCATCGGATATGCCACTCATTCATAGCTGTCGCTAATTGTAATCAATTGTTGGTGATCCTCTAATCACTGAAAATTTAATGCACCTTTAGTTAATAAAACAACGATGTTACAAAAATCATATAAATAAGACAATCAATATTAAGTTATAAATACATAAATTTGACATATATACTAAACACTTTCTCATAACTATGAACCAATAATAATTTAATAAATTCAAATTTGTCCAAGTAGTATTTTTGCACTTTACATTTTATTAACATTGATTGATGGAAACTGCATATAAATTTTTGAAAACAATTTTTTATATAATCAAGTTTTTAAGAAGAAAAATATCTTTTAGAATTACATAAGAGGTATGTGCATACACAAAAATATATATCTTGGTGATCATGTCTGAAACTTTTTCATTAATTACGTTGTCTATAATTCGTTGCCACATCTATATATTAACAAGATTCTTCATAAAAATACTAGGGTCTGCCCGCCCTACGGGCGGAATGTGATTTAAATTATTATTTTTATATGATTTTATGATTTATGTTTTAGGTTTGCATTTGCAAGAGATATGTATGGTACACTACAAAAAAAATCATATTATTTCACATAAATAGTATCAGAAAAAAATGATATATTAATCTTTGTTAAACAAGTAAAGATCAATTAAAAGGTATATTGTATTTTCATATACATGTAAAAATATGCAGTGTACTCTAAATTTTAAAGAATTTTAATTTTTACTATTGTTTCCGTTGTTCTTATTAGAAATCAAAGGTTTTATAAATTAATAAAAAGCTTTTAAATTTTCATTAATGAAATTATTTTATATTTTTAGTGTTTGTTGTATTTTTATTATAAAAGCAAGTAAAATAAAAAAAAACTTGTCAGTACAGCTGAAATTCAATACATAAATTATGAATTATTTTTCGTTATTATATATTTGTTTTGAATGTGTTGGTAGTTTTTATACATTTTTATTGTTTTAGATAACGTGAAAATGAATCAATTTACAATTTGTTTACTAAAGTTAGTTAAATAATATAACAATCTAAAATCAATTATTTTAGTATACATGCATTTTATTAAAACTTTTATCCAAATGAAAAGGAAAAGAATACAAAATATTTTAAATTTCTTATACATGTTTAAAAATATTTTAAATTTCAGATACATATATCTACTATTATTAAATATAAGTTCAGAAGGTTATTTGGAAGTTCGAGATATCTTAAACCGACTAAAACAAGGGAAAATTATATGTTTACCACTTTCAAGGTACCACTTTTCATTTTTACAACCAATAAGGAGACATTTTCAAAAATACATTCTTCATTAAGTGGCAAAAGACTCTTATGCCCTTGTTATTTATATATATAATAAATCAATATTTAAATAAAAAATAAAATTAAATAAAATTAAAAATTAAAAAAATTAAAAAAATTAAAAAAATAAAAAAATAAAAAAAGTAAAATTTTTTTTATGTTTTCGAATTTTACTTTTTCAAATTTAAACTTTTTATAATTTTTTTTAAATTATCTTTTCGAATTTTTTTATTTTTTTTTCAAATTGCTTTTTGAAAAACGAAAATTATGTTTGAAACTATTTTTTAAAATTTTTTATATATTTTTTAAGTATTTATTTATATATTTATTAGAATCCTAAATTTCACAATCCAAAAACCCTACATCACCCCTCAACTCTAAACCCTAAGTCTAGATTAGTTAACCCTAAGGGTATAATTATATTTTACCCTTCATTAAAAATAAGGATAAAATTGATTAGTGTAAACATGAAAAGTGGTACTATGAATGTGCTATTTGTGGCAATTTCTCCTAAAACAAACATCTGGTACCCCAAACAGGTTGATGCCGAAACAAAGATAATTAAAATTGTGATACAATGCAAGTAGATTATCATTATTTAAACTTCATATATGAAACCACAACTATGGTTATTCCATTTCAAGCAACAGGGCTTTCTTGGTCACATTAGTGGGCCCGTGGGTCCTCTTCTTCGGTGCAGCAGCAGTAATGTTTTCCTTAACATTCTTATCTCCATCACTACTGCCTTCTTCAGTTTCAACCTGTTAAGGAACTCTGTTACCGTCCGGCATATCGGCATCATCACCATTGTTCCTCCCTGATCCAAACGGATAATCACACACACAAATATATGTAGACGGATAATCAGATGTTCTCAAATCATTCTTACATCGACGACATAGTCAGGTACTGGAACACGCTCATGTTCAGTGAGGATGTGTGTGATTGTGAATGTCTGATGGTGTGCAGTGAAGTTATAAGTGTTAACCCTGACATGAAAGGTAAATGTCTTTCCTTCCATGTCCGTGATAAAAGGAGGCATTGTAATATCCTCAGGATTCACTCCTTACGCAGCCTGTTTACCAGAGTTAAACCGACAGGCATATTAGATATATGTGTATACAAGTATAAAGATATAAGACCCACGTGTTTCTTACCAACATCTGACCGGCTTCAGCAGCTCTGAGGTTATGCAGCTTAGTCATCACACCATCAAAACACCCGAACGCACCTTCAGCAGTATCGTCAGCGATCACCAATTCCACACGATAACTACAAACTAAAGATAATCAGAATATAATCCGAGGACTAATGATACACACATGTAAAAGAATGGATATACAGGTCTACATAATGAATGCGATTCGTACCGTAGAACTCCCACAGCATTAGCATTACTGTTAGACACATAACCGTAGATTTCTGAAAAAAAAAAACTAAAACATGAAGAGTCGCCGGAATAAAAATCATATAAACTTAAATATCGAAACGAACAAATACGAAGGGGTTCGACAGTATTTCGCAAACTCAACAATCAATAAGAGGTTTTGTTTCTAAAATCAAAACCAAAATTAAAATCTAACAAAGCATAAAGAGGCTCGCCGAAATCTTGTATAAACAAAGAATTTGAAATTTGTGGAGAAACTAAAATAAAAACGAACAATCAAGAAAAATTTCGCCGGAATCCCGATTATTCAACAATCAGTAAGAGGTTTTGTTTTAAAAGAGGTTCTCTCTAATAAAAAAAACAATTCTAACAAACACACAAAAGTTCACCGGAATTCTTGTTCAAACACAAACCCTTAAAAAGGAAAATAGACTCACATTGACATCCACCATATGAGCATGTCGACCTACGTCAGATCACCCCCACGTTTCACATTTCTTGCTTCCCAGAATCTCAGAAGCCGGGCCTCCACGATGGAGGAGCATTTGCCGGATTTGAGGTCGGAGAAAAAAGCTCTGGAATTAGCCATTTCAAAATATTTCAGTATGAGATGTAAGAGATAGCAAGAAGAGATGGGTTCAAGGGGAGGAATCCAACCTCTATTTATACAGATCCTGGCACCGCCTCTAAGATCGAAAGAAAGCTTTGAATACACATTGTGATGGAGCCAATAAATGGGATTTATGAGGAAGATATTTAATCACACCGTTTCAGGTCACCGGAACGCCGCCGCAGATGAGAAGAGACGAACTCTGTTTAGTCGATGCAGAGTAGTAGGGTTAGAGTGTTCTCTTTCAAGTCGGGCCCAGACTATTACCAATAGACCAATTACACCATATCAAACGAAGCCCAAAAGAACAGATTTTTAATGAATCGCTGCGTTTTGGCTTCATGGGACAGGTGTCAGCACCTCGTAAAACGAATTTCCAAACTGTCATCCCATGTGGCATACCTTGTAGGGATACAAACCTTCTTTTATATATATAGATGCTGCAAGAAATATGATGCAACCACGATGAATGTTGTCAGTACATATAACAGAGTAACAGACTAATGAAAGTTTCTAGTTAAATCATGGCCATCCAATTACCAATATGCGTCGACCAATATCCATTTAAGTAGATATTCTTTATGGACCATTGATAATTAGTTTTGGTCAATCCAGGTAGGCCTGGGCATTCGGATAACCGGTTCGGATCCAGGTCGGGTCTTTCGGATTTTGGATATTTCGGAACTAGGAAAAATGGTACCCTTCGGATAATTTAAAATTCGGTTCGGTTACGGTTCGGTACTTGTCGGATCCGGTTATATCCGAAGTAACCAAAATATTAACGGATTCGGTCCGGTTCATAGTATATACCAAACCATTAAACCCCCTAGAACCGAACATAATCCAAAAGAACCAAAAATATCCAAACTATTATTAATGATTTCATGAGAACTCTACTCCAACCATTATCAAACTATTGAAGACTTAATTGAAGCATCCAAAACTGATGCAATGAACAAATAAAAGCATAAAATACCATTTTGAATCACCAAAGTTACCAAACCAAAGTTGAATCTCCAAAATGAAAACAAGCATATCATCCGTTTTGAAAAAAAAGATAGCAACCGAGAAAAGCAAAGCCAACATAAGTTCTTAAAAGAAAACAGAGCAACAAAGCAAGCAAGCAAGCAACAACACAATTTCACTCTTCGGACCACCTTCTTCTTCCCCTTCATCTCCCTCTTCCCCGAGTTCCATACATTCTTCTAGGTCAAGTTTAGAGTATCAAACTCTACATATATTACAAGATTGTGTTACAACTTAGAATATGTAACATGAGAACATAAAGCAATGTAAGAATTAAAAAGGAACATAATGTACCTTTCTCTAGCTTGTCATGTAGCTCAACCTCAGCTAGCATTTGAGCATTGGTAACACGTTTATCACATAGATTGATATCAGCCTTCATCCATTGCTCTGTGCACATCAAGACTTCAATCATGTAGTGTGTCAAGCAACTCCTAAATGGATCAATAAGCCGACCACTGGTGCTGAAAGCACTCTCAGATGCAACAGAGGAGACTTGCATTGCAAGTACATCTTTGGCCATCTCTGCTAAGATCGGATACTTCTGACAGTTAAGCTTCCACCAAGACAACACATCATACTCGGTTCCAAGAAAGTTTTTAGGATTCTCTACTTTCTCTTTCAAATACAGCTCTAGCTCATCCCTTGCTTCTTCAACTCCTACTTCAGCAACCAATTCAGTATACGCAAAGTTCATCCTTTCATAACAGAGATCATCGACCAAATCCATTGCTTCTTCCACGTTTTCACCTAACCCTTGATCCTGATCTTGATCTTGTCCATTTGATGACGAAGCTTGAGTAGACTGAGATGATTGTCCACGAGTTGAATCTCTCCTCAAGCGAAGACTGTACTCCTTGAACATATCAGTCAACACAATGTGAATTGACTGATACATCGCCTTAGCCTCTGGTGTTTCTTTGCCGTGAAGCTTCTCAAAACACAGCTTTGCAAACTGCATTTTCTTAGTCGGATCAAAGAAAGAAGCGACAATAACCATCTTGTTGACATTCTTCATGCCTCCCCAATACTTCTCAAACTTTGCCTTCATGCAATCAGCCTTGCCTTTCAACTCCTTATCCAAACTTTGACTTAGCCGTGTCATATTTGTCTCTATAGTGACGATCTCACCATAACACTTATGAGAGGAGACTGTTGTCAAAGATGAGACAACTAGTGTAGAGTTGTAGAAGATGATAAGGAACTTCACCAACCTCTCCACTGCATTCCAATCAACAGTCGCAGGAGGTCCTATCCTTTTGTTCCCATTCTCAACTTCGTTGAAGTAATCATTGTATAGCCGATGATAAGCTTCCTTAGCTGCCAAGTATCATCAACAAAGTGAGCCGTAACCACCATGTAGCTTGCTCTTGTAGCATGTGCTGTCCATATGTCTGTGGTAAGTGAAACCCTCTGCTTACTGACCTTAAACCAATTCTTCAGAGCCTCCTTCTTTCTCACATACATCTGCACAATGTCCCTAGTTGCAGTCCTTCTTGAATGAGGTTTGTAGAGACTAGCACGATCACAGAAGTGCCTCCAAGCAACACTCTCAGTGAAAGAGAGTGGCAATTCACCCAACACCACTAGCTCATTAGTCGCCTCTCTGAACACAGCCTCAGAAACTCTAGCATTCGTCAGACCTCCGTCATTAGTAATCACGGTTGAACCATGACCTTGGCTCTGTTTCCACGCCAAGTGAGACTTGCATGAAAGTAGATGCTTCCTAAGGTTAGAAGTTCCTTGCGAAGACGCACAGCCGAAGATACGCTGACAATGGTTGCATCTGCACTTGTCACGGTCGTCCTCTGTTCTTGTGTAGTGTTCCCAGACATCAGATCTTGTGCTTGACTGCTTTTTTGTAGTTGGCTGAGAACTACCTCCTGAACGAACCTTCCTTTTGCCTTTCTTATCATGCCGTGTTATCTCCTCTTGGGTTGCTTGAACTCCATTCTCTGTCTCAGAGTCATTGTTATCTGGCAATGGTGAAGAATCCATCTACAAATAAAAGAACACCAATAAGATGTTGAACAAAATAAAGAACATCAATAAGAGAAGATAAATTGATTTCAATCCCATCTTTACACAACAAATCGATTTCAAGTGATAAAGACTAAAGAAACACAATCTGACAATCAGTGATCAAAGAACGAGATGCAAAAACTAAATTGATCACAAGAACTAAACAGAAACAGAATCTGACAATCTTACAATCAATGATAAAAAAACGAGATGCAAAAACTAAATTGATCATAAGAACTAAACAGAAACAGAATCAGACAATCCTACATTCAATGATCAAAACCGACATGCAAAAAAGAATTCTTACTTGAGATATGTTTCTCGATGACTCATAAGCAAGACGGAGAGACTGAATTTGTGATTTTTTTCCGATAATCATCTCCCCAACAAGTCTGCTCTTTTAATAAGCAGCTTAAGACCATCTGAAGAAGAAACGGCGATTACGAGTATCAAGAGAAGATTGGATTTTGGAAATAGAACTTGTCTAAGGCGTGGGCGCGTGGGCGCATTAACTAGTGTAGGGTAACTAGATTACTACTTACTAACCGTTAGGCTAACTTGGGTTAAGTGGATATCCGTACGGATCCTGGGTATAACCCGAAACCGACCCGGTACCCGACCAAATTATAAACCTTATCCGACCGGGTAATTTTTGATAACCGAATCCGATCCGAAACCTGATTTTCCGGGTAATTACCGGTTTGGATCTTCGGATCCGGGAAATATGCCCAGGCCTAATTAGAACATTAACGCTTCTCTAGAATAATTGGATCCACAACGAGAGTTGGCGTCTGATATTTCAGGCATCTGATAGTAATTGCATGCGAGAGCTAGATAACTTATGAATTCGAGTTATGATTACATGTTTGATATTCTTAGATCTAATGCTTATCTATCTGTTTCACAATCTATTATTTACTGCTTTGTTTTATTGCTTTCTACTTTATCGCTTAGCTTAATTTAAAACTATAAGTTTATTGTCTGACCCCCAATTCATGCGGATTCGATCCTTACACATTACGATGAACCAATTATTTGATAAAGTAGCTTAAAGGTTAATTTGATCATATCAATATTGAAAACATAAGCTAAAAGAACTAGAAGAAACCACGCTAATTTGGTGGGTGACGAAGGTGGCTCGGAGAGTCCCTAAGGGATTCGGGCTCGAAACCTCACACTCATATTACTAATTCTTGTGGTTAGGCGACAAGAGGATCTAATTTCTCCTGCGAGCAACTAGATCTGTCTGGAGCCGGCGTCGATGAACATGAAGATTAGTTGTTAGGTCTCGACCGCTGGATATCCTAGATCAACAAAAAAAAATAACTAGAAGAAGAAGATAGTTTTCAAAAAAGAAAAAGAAAAATTAAAATTAAAGAAGATAACAATGTTGAAATTGTTTTCTTATTTCATAAAGGACTTTAGCTTACAAAGGTTTACTCAATCAAAAAAATTAAGAGAGGATAGCTGATGATGGCATCGGATGCAAGATCATCGGTTTAAGTTTTTGAGGTAAAACTAATCGCTAATTCAGTCTCTGGTCGCAGAACCTGTACCACAAAAACGAGAAAATGATAACCTCAGCTTACATGTAGGGAGGTTGTTACTAATTTACATTTTTGTTGTGGGTTTTGTGGGGCGAGGCGACAAGAAATCAGTTACCTGGGCTTGGTTCAATTTTAAAACCGAAGCCCATATGATTACTTGAATAATTTTCAAGGTTTTGTAACTGATAGTAACGGTCAATATAGTAAAAAAATATTATCAGAAAGCAGAAAAAGAACACAACCTGACGAAAAAGTAACGCGGCTTGTTGACGAGGCAGCAATAACGATTGGCGGTGATGCCTTTCTCCGTGACAGACGAATGATAGATATTTGAGGTTTTAGATTCTGATGGACCCAACCAAACGAATAGACAAATATGCGGTCGCTTTCTTGAAACAACTGTACTTTGCAAATAGCCTAGCTATAGGATAAAAGTGACTGAATAAAATATATTTCAGTTGAATAGTTAATTTTTTCGCTTAATATTATTCGATTTATTTGGCTGGCTGAAGATTTACGCTTTGTTTAACAAATTTATTAAGTTGACAAAAAATCATTATAGTTTGGGATTTAGGCTTTGTTTAACAAGTTAAAAAAATTACTTAGCATTTGTATATCTTTTTCTCACTTTCTGAACACTTTTAACAAAAAAAATTAGTACCATCGGAGAAAACAAACCTTCGCACATGATAATATTTATTTCTTTTGCAGATCACTAATGGAAATTCTAACGGAATGTAATGTTGCAACAAGTAGATTTTCTTATGACTGATGTATCATACATCATCAATGATTTAGGCGTGTACCTATGGCCTACTCTTAACCTAATTTCATTTTCCTACTCTAGCTTAATCTCATATAAGAAATACATCTTTAGCAACAACACGCCAGTACCCAAGATAGGCGTGATGTATATAAAATAGTGAATGCTTCTTCAAAGTATTTACAATAGTAGTAATGCAACTCTTGTGAAAGTTTTTAAATTATTAAGCTTTTTGGTCAAGGTTTATAATTATTATCTATTAATATATGGAAAGTTTAAGCAAGTAAAAGACCGATTAAAACTAGGAAGTTTTGTTTGTTTAGTGCTCCCAAGTCTTAAAGTTAACTAAAGCCAGCTCTGTCTCTCTTTCATTCTCCCTTTTACATCTTCGAGAAGTTTTCTTCTGAGATCAAGAAACGGTTGATCAAAGACCAGAAATCACAAAAATGAAAATTCTCCTCTCTAAGTTCTCAGTTTTGTTTCTATTTCTCCTTTCTTGGACCAGCTTCACCACAACAGGTCTGCTCAATTCTCTGATAAAAGTTTTTTTTCTTTTTGTTTTATAAAGTTTTGGCTCCTTTGCATTCTGTAATAATTACTGTTGGTTCTAAGAAAGCCATTGAAATCGATTAGAAAAGGTGAAAAGTGAAGAAACACTGATAGGAATTTACATTTGAAACATCCATCTCAATGCCAAGATGATGGTGGTGGTGATCAACTTGTTGAATGCATAAGCTTTGATATGATATATTATTTCATTAACCAGTTTTTTTTTTTGGTAAAATCATTAACCAATTGTTAGAAACGATTTTTTTGGTTTATTTCTGGTTTTGGCTTATGAGCTCACCAATTTGATATTATCTCTTACACAGAAGCTTATGATGCACTTGATCCAACTGGAAACATTACCATAAAATGGGATATCCTGAGCTGGACTCCTGATGGCTATGTGGTAAGAAATCTTTAACATTTTACCCCTCAAATCACAGTTTTTTAAATGCCACTTGTTATATAACCAAAATCTTGTCAAATGTTTCTTCAAAGGAGTTTATGTTTACCACACAAACTGATTCATGACATTTTTTTCCTCGTCAGGCTCGTGTAACAATCTTCAATTATCAACAATACCGTCACATTGAGTCCCCGGGTTGGCAATTGGGATGGACTTGGTTAAAGAAGGAAGTGATATGGAATATGGTTGGTGCACAAGCAACAGAACAAGGAGATTGTTCTAAGTTCAAAGGTGACCCTCCTCATTGCTGCAAGAAAACTCCAACTGTCGTTGACTTGTTACCAGGAACTCCATACAACCACCAGATATCAAACTGTTGTAGAGGCGGTGTGGTTAGTGCGTGGGCACAAGACTCCGCAACCGCTGTTTCTGCTTTTCAGATTAGTGTTGGCCAATCTGGAACAACTAATACAACGGTTAGAGCACCTAGGAACATCACTTTGAAGGCACCAGGACCTGGTTATACTTGTGGCCCCGCGAAAACCGTTGCGCCGACCAAATTCTTTTCTGATGATAAACGAAGAAAGACTCAGGCTATGTGTAAGTTTAGAGGTTTTAAAGTTTCTTTCCAAGTTATGTTTTATTTTCTTGCTTCTAATTTAACATTTTATTGTTGTTATATTTAGTGACATGGAACATGACGTGCACATATTCGCAGTTTCTAGCCAAGAAATCTCCCACTTGTTGTGTCTCACTCTCATCCTTCTACAATGAAACTATCGTACCATGCCCAACTTGTTCGTGTGGTTGTCAAAATAATTCTCAAACTGGTACATGTGTCAAGTAAGTTCATGTTCGCTTAAGGAACCTAATCTTGGGTTTGTTTGTTTTCTTAAATCATTTATTGTAACAGCCAGAAAATAGCTTCGGTAATACAAGCTTCAGGGAAGAACAACCATCAACCGCTATTGCAATGTACGCAGCATATGTGTCCCATCCGAGTTCATTGGCATGTAAAAACTAACTACAAAGAGTACTGGCGAGTGAAGGTTGCAATCACAAACTTTAATTACAATATGAATTACTCGCTGTGGAATATGGTTGCACAGCATCCCAACTTCGACAATGTCACTAAGCTTTTCAGCTTTAACTACAAACCCCTTAGTCCTTACGCTGGCATAAGTAAGCCCAAGCTGCTTTTTATTCCTTTATTCACATTTTTTTCTCTTGTTAGTATGCATAACTCTTGGTAGGCATGGGGTTAGGTACTAAAGGCCGGTTCAACATTTTTATGGATTCTAGAATAAAAAATTAGACTTTGAAATTTTATATCTTTTTTAAGTTAAATAACTTATTTATTTTTCATATTACATCATTAATATTTTTATAAATTTTTGAAAACTAAACTATATACATATAAAAATATTTTTTAGCTTTTTTCTTATATCATTATTTTTAAAATTTTATTTTCTGTATAAAATATGTATATATAAAAAAAATCGAAACCCCTTAATACAGAAACATGGTCTGGCCCCGGGTGGTCGCACCATTTGTCCCACCTATTAGCCAGTCTGTCTAAATTGAAACTATGATTTAAAGCCTGGTTATAACTATTTGCGTGAAACCGTATCAATAAATTCCAGCCAAAATAAGTAATCACATTCATTTTGACTTTTTGGGTACTAAATGATCAGGCGATATATTAGCTCGGATACCCTTTTGTTCCCTATAGTATACTAGTTTTGATCGTAGGCTCGGATACCCTTATGATGCCTATAAACAAAACTAAGGGTGATTAGATTGTGATATGGAGGGTTTTTGTAGGTAATCAATTTCATGTATTTGGATCGTTCATTGCAGATGACACGGCCATTCTATGGGGAATCAAGTTCTACAACGATATGTTGAGCCAAGCCGGTCCATTAGGAAATGTACAGTCAGAAATTCTCTTCCGAAAGAGCCCGTCAAAGTTCACACTCGATAAAGGGTGGGCGTTTCCAAGACGTATTTACTTCAATGGAGATAACTGCGTTATGCCACCTCCAGATTCTTATCCATGGCTCCCTAACGCAACTCCAAAACTTGCAACCTCGCCATTCATCGTACTTCTCATCACTTTCTTTTCTGTTTTGATTCTTATGCAAGGGATTCACGTAGAAATATCGTGATTTTGACCCGGTTCATACCTTACAAGTGTGTTAATGTGAGTGACTATTATGAAGCTATCTCAATTCTATAGGGCTAATTGTATTTGCATGCTAAATGTTATTATGTCTATTGTAAGATTACATATATCAGTGTTGTTGTAGATTTATTTTTCTTTATTATTAATAATTATTTTTTGATTTTTTTGTCAAATATTATTAGTAACTATTCCCTATGCATGTAATTGACAGCCACACAACAATAAATTTCTTATGTTAGAAATATGAAAATATGGTCGGAAAATATAAAGAATTATATAAATAATGAGATAGGGGTTGTTCCGTATTATGAGCGGGGATACTAAATTAAAAGGATAAAAATAAAAATACCGTAAATTAAATTCATATATATTAAAATCGAGTCCAAAATTCAATGCAGAAACACTAAAATATTAGTTAACTAGCTACTAGATCAACAATCTTTTAGTATTTGTAAAAGCATAAATCTACGTATGTGGACGTTGACATGATTTAATACGTACATAGTTAGACCTAACAAAACTCATTTGCATTAATGCTTTCTATGGTAGGATGAGGAAGAAAATAATTAGCATTGAAAGTTAAACCCCCCTAAGTATCGATAGATTTTTAGAAAAAATGGAGAAGTCATTAAACAATCGCAATCATTGCATCCATAATTTTCCTGACCAATTGATAAAGAAATACAATTATAATACATTGTGTCTAGTTGGTGCCAACATTATTGTAAAATATTTTAGAGAAACCATAACTTTCATCAAATAAATTAAACATATATATGACTATGAATAAATTTTAATTTGTGTATATACTTCCAACTTTCAAAATCGTCCAAAGGACTAGTGAAAATGATTAAATATGTAGGCCATGCATGAGATTATATTTTTATAAGTTTAGCATAGTATTATAATTTTCATAGTCTAATTTGTTTACATGTATTTAATAACTGCACATTATATATTTAACCAATTTTAAATTTTGGTTTTGATATGTATAAATAAATTGTTCTGTTAAAATAAAAAATATATATATATATATATATATATAATATTATGTAAAACTATTATAGAATATTTCTGTTATATGTTAATAATTCACAATTATTTATAATTAAATGTAAATTTAAGGATGCTCACTAAATGCATCAGAATTGGTAGTATCTAATTTTAATGTGAGTTCCTTATATAATTTAAAAAACAATAATACTAGAAAAAAGAAGATAGAAAGTGATATTTTCAAATTAAATGAAAACTTTGAAAATTTATAAAAATCCCTATGGAAATAGGGATCCCATGAAAATATCTCACATATCTGTTAATTCAATTCTGTTTTAAATAAAAACTTAATTATAAATTAATTTTATTTAAATATAAATTTTACTTTTTGTTGGAAAAATCTCTTTTGGATTCCCATGGATAAGGATGGAGATGCTATAAAAAGTTTACATTCATCATTGCTGGAAAAAATAATCAAGAAGAGGTTTCATTCATCGGAGATGGTGCTAAATATCATCAAGATCTCCCATGTCAGCCCCTATGCAGATTCATATTGTGACCCACTCGTTGTCCCACTCACTTTCTTCGACCTAAAGTGGCTAAAAGATTCTGTACAGCAAGTCGTCTTCTACAAACTGACCGAGTCATCATCATCACGCGAGTTCTTCTACTCCGTGATCATCCCTAAACTCGAGGCATCTCTTTCTCTTGTTCTCGGTCACTTCCTCCCCCTTGCGGGTCACGTCACTTGGAACCCGCAAGATCCTAAGCCTTGCATCGTCGTGTTCCCGCACGACACTGTCACGTTGACAGTGTCTGAGAGCGAGGAAGATTTCAGCAGTGTTTCAGGCAAGGGAAAACGTCTCGCGAGCGAGACACGTGCCCTGGTCACCGAGTTTCCGGCTTCTTGTGACTCGCCGTGTGTCCTTTCTTTACAAGTTACCTTGTTCCCTAACCAAGGGTTCTGTATAGGCATAACAGCAAACCATGCGGTGATGGACGGTAAAACGGTAGTGAATTTTTATAAATCATGGGCTCATATCTGTAAATCACAAACACATGAAAATATATTATTACCTGATGATTTAACTCCCAGTTCAGACCGCACGATCATCAATGTCCCTGCTTATCTTGAAGCCAAGATGTTGGTTCTTCAAGGTGAAAGAACCCTCAAGATCCCTCAAGCTGGAGAGATCGGCCATGACATATTCAGGATCACGCTTGAGTTGACTCTGGAAAACGTAGAGAAACTTAGGGAGAGAGCTAAGAGCGAGTCAACTCGCTCTCATTCTGAGCTTCACTTGTCCACGTTCGTTTTGGCTTACGCCTACATGTGGACTTGCTTGGTGAAGACGCATGGAGGCCAAGGGGAAAGACCGGTTCGTCTCATGTATGCTGCTGACTTTAGGAACCGGTTAGACCCGCCGGTTCATGAGGGATACTTAGGAAACTGTGTGTTCCCCATCGGTTGCTTCGGACACAAAGCTAAGACGTTTTTGGGAGAAGATGGATTTGTCAAAGCTGTCGAGATCCTCGGCGACTCGGTCAAAGGTTTGAGTTTATTAGGGATTGAGCAACTTTGCGAGTTGTACGTGGATGGAAAGAAGAGAGTGAAACCGGGTACACAGCTGGGGACTATTGCAGGTTCAAACCGGTTTGGGCTATATGGTTCGGATTTCGGGTGGGGAAAACCCGTTAATACTGAGTTCGTTTCGATAGACAGGAATGAAGCGTTCTCGATGTCGGAGAGAGATATGTCCGGTGGTGTGCAGGTCGGTTTGTGTTTGAAGAAACATGAGATGAATGTTTTTATTTCTTTGTTTAATGATGGATTGGTAAATTAAATATTTTTCTGGCTTTTATGACTTTCTCTTGTTTGAGATCTTGTAATGTAATTTTTTCTTGTAATGTACCTATATATGCAAAGTGTCAAAGCAGATACTAAATTCATTGGAATATTCATATTTAGTTAATTAGTTTTTTGTGTTGTGTTTCTCGAAAGGATCCAAAATAGAGTACTACATGCATCATGTGTACATAGCATTTAACTTTTATCTTTAATACACAAAACAACAAATATCATAAATCTAAATGTTTGTATATGAAATTGAGACGATTGATATTTTTTCTTGATGAACAGCTAACAGATTGGTAAGTTTATCGTATGATTCTCATCAACAAAGTAGAATCAAATCATTATATTTTGTTTGGGGGTTACTCTTCACCCGGACATTTTTACCTAAAAAGTAACACTAAACCAGATCCGTAAGACAAGGAACCATGAGCTAGGACCACACATTAAAATAAACTTTTAGGCCACTGACGAAAATCTTATCTACTGTAATGGCCAGACATGGATAGAGTATGTATAGAGTATGACTTTGAACTGTGACTCTTTTTATGACTAAAACATGGTTAGTAACTTCAAAGTCATCATATGCATGTTCGACCTTTGCAGTAGATAATATATTGGTTAGTGGCATAAACTAAACATGTATAATGTATTGTATAGGACTTTGTGTGGTTATGATTACACAATAATTGCCAAAACGATACATTATGAAATTATTTAGAAGATAATTAATATGTAGTATTGTTGGGAATAAATATTAAATTTTTGGTTAGATGAAATTTTAGATAAATATTATAGAGCAATTTAGGCCAAAAACATAAGAAGATCGTTATATTAGCGAAACACTAAAGACCGAAAGCTTTGGAGGACGTGGCAGCCAAAGACGAGCTTACCCTTGACGCTTCATGACTCCTCTTCTCGGTTGTAGGTTTCTAGGGTTTTAGTTCTGACACAATATATTTACCTAGATTTGGCAAGATAACATAAATATTTCGTTTACATTATAAGAAATTGCATCGGTAAACAAAATGATACAGTGTCTTCGAAATAACTCTGACGGAAATGGTGCAGTTGTACACCAAATCCAGCAAAAGATTTTCCTGTATAACGGCCGTAATATTTTGGGAGAAAAGTTATCCATGGAACAGGTATCCAATGCGGTGGTAGTCATAGAAACAATTAAACCGAGTCACTAAGAGAAGGATTAACGCAGGTGCTTAGGGGGGTGTTTAATAATTTTCGGATTTAAAAAAAAAAAAAAAAAAATAAATAATAGAAGAATCGCTGCTTAATTAAGCGGCACAAGCAACGCTGTGAGACACATGTCATTAAACGCGTCCATCTCTCCCTCGACGACTCGGTTTCCTCATTCTCTCCCTCGATGACTCCGCTTGATTCTCTCTCTCCCTCGGCGACTCCGCGTTTGTGGATTGGATCGTCAACGATCCGAGTCGTTCTCTGTTAAAGTCGACGAAGCCGCTTCTCTCTTTCTCTTCCTCGATGACTCCGCCTTCCTCGATTCTCTCAGTCGACGATTTTGCCTCGTGTTGGTGAAACCTTGACCAAACGGCTTCTCTCTTTCTCTTCCTCGGCGGCTCTGCCTACCTCGATTATGTCACTTGACGACTCCGCCTCGTTGTGGTGAAACCTCGACGACTCCGCTTCTCTCTTTCCCTCCCTCGATGACTCCCCGCTTCTCTTGTGATCTTCCCCCGATGATGAAGAGTCCGCCTCTGTCTCGTGATCTTCCCCCGACGATGAAGACTCCGCCTCTGTCTCCTCATCTTCCCCCGACGATGAAGACTCCGCCTCGGTCCTCTCCTTCGGTGGATCTCATAGACGGTCAGAACTTGTACCTCTCTCTCTTTGTTATTTGATTTGGTTTGTTGTGTCCTTGTGATTAATTTTAATTTGTCTCTGTCTGTGTTTCTTAAGATGGAAGGATCAACAGACATGAAGGTTAGTTGAAGAAGATGACGACAACTGCAAAAAGATAAACATATGTCTCTGTCTCTTGTGTTTATTTGCGAAATGTATTGAAAGTTTGTTCTTGTCTGTATTGATTAGATAATGTTAGGACTGTGGTCTCAAATGAATAGATTGTCAAATTATTTGTTCCTCGTTTATGATATTGAGTGAACGTTTTGTAGGACTGTGGTCTCAAATGAACTGATTGTCGCTCTTGTCTGTATTGATTAGATGTTGTTAGGTTAGTTCATATGTGTTTGCTGTTTTGGTTCTCATTTGTGAATTGCTTCTGTTTGTTTCTCTGTTGAGCTGCATGGATCAAAGCAAATGACGAAGCAGAGGAGTGCATATTTATAGATCAAGGCTAATAAGGAAGGATCGTCAATACATGTAAACGTTCTGCTTCTTTTAATAGAATTGATTGTCTCTTTGATGTTATGGTTGAGTTAAGGAGTTAATGCTTTGCTCTGGTGGTTAGAAACCGTGTAATAAATAGGATTGATCGTCTGTTTGATGTGTTGAAATGAATAAATGATTGGTTATGGTTGAGGAAGAGAGTTAAATGAATTGTTTTGTGTTTGATAATGTATTGAATAGTCGAAAATTAATGACTTGCTATGCCTTTGATAATTGTTGTGAGATGGTAATTAATATAAGTTAGATACATGTCAACTCGAAACTGTTTGTTGTTAGTTGTTGAATGCTATCTGTAAAAGAAGTTGTTGAATGCTATCTGCCTTCTTCCATCTCCATCTTCTTTTATAACTAAAACGATCTCTTCCGGAAATAACATATTCCTATCTGTTATTTCTCTTTCACTTTGGAAATGGATTTTAATCCATTTACATCGTCTTCAAACTTTGTTGATCTGCTTAGCAGTCAACAACAAAATGTTGTCTTCGGTAGTGTATCAGACAGTGTATCACTGTCTTCATCGCAACCTCTCTTCTTTGGTGTTCAAGGCACCGAGGACTCAAACTTTGGGGAAGACACTCAAGCCAGATGGAAAGAAAGAAGAACATGGTCGCGTATAGACGACGTTGTGCTCATCAGCTCGTGGTTAAACACGAGCAAAGATGAAGTAATAAACACTTCGACGAAATCATTCTTCAAACTCAAATTTCAAACACAATTTATGGCTTCTTCTTCCCAAAACACTTTAGATGAATCATTTGATGATGCATTTGAAGAAATCTTTGATGATTTTATTGATCAAACCTTTGAGAAGTTTACCATTCATGGTGATCAAGAAGAACGGAGGAAAAAAAGAAAAAAATGAGCTTATATCGAAAGAAATCGTGAAGAAGGCAACGTCCGTTTATGGAATGATTATTTCAGTGAAACTCCAACGTATCCTGAAAATTATTTCGCCAAAAGAAAGATGGTCTTGGAAAGCTTGGTCTCTCAGCACTCCAAAACTATACAGCAGTCATTCGTGTTTTGGCATACGGTATTGCGGCTGATACAGTCGACGAATACCTCCGGCTCGGTGAAACTACAACTCGGTCATGTTTGAAGAATTTCGTGGAAGGAATAATTTATTTATTCGGCGATGAGTACCTAAGAAGATCAACACTGGCTGATCTTCAACGTCTACTTGATGTTGGAGAGTATCGTGGATTTCCCGGGATGATAGGAAGCATCGATTGTATGCATTGGGAGTGGAAGAATTGTCTCACCGCTTGGAAAGGGCAATATTCTCGTGGTTCGGGTAAACCAACAATCGTTTTAGAGGCAGTTGCTTCATATGATCTCTGGATATGGCATGCGTTTTTTGGACCTCCAGGTAGCTTAAATGATATCAACGTTCTTGATCGTTCACCTGTTTTTGACGACATAATAAAAGGTCAAGCTCCGCAAGTGACTTATTCTGTCAATGGAAGAGAGTATCATTTGGTTTACTATCTCACCGATGGTATCTATCCGAAATGGGCAAATTTTATCCAATCTATCTCACTACCGCAAGGTCCGAAAGCAGTTTTATTTGCTCAACGTCAAGAAGGTGTCTGAAAAGATGTTGAGCGTGCTTTTGGAGTCTTGCAAGCTCGCTTTGCCATCGTTAAAAATCCAGCATTTTTTTGGGGATAAAGTCAAAATTGGTAAGATTATGAGAGCATGTATCATACTTCATAACATGATAGTAGAAGACGAACAAGATGGATACACTCAATTTGATGTTTCCGAGTTCCAACAAGGAGAAGACCACGGAAGTGCACATGTCTTACACGTATTCTACAGATATCCCTACAAATATCGTCAATATGATGGGTGTTCGGACTAGAATTCGTGATCGACAAATGCATGAACAACTGAAAGCGGATTTGGTTAAACATGTATGGAGTAAATTTGGATGTGATGAAGACAACAATTGAGCTCGGATTTTTCTTTCAAATTATTCTCGATTATTGTACTAATCTTTGTTTTTATGTTTTTTTTTTCAATCTATGTTTTAAATGTTATCATTAAATATGTTTTATATAATAAATAAATTTTATCTTATATAAAACAATATTAAATAATTATATTTTTTTAATCACCCTAAAATAAGAAACTTGCACTGGAGGTCAAAAAAATAGAAGTTTTTTAATAAAATGCTTAATACATTTTTAATACTAAAAAAGTGATTAAGCACCCCATTAGGGATGCTATGGATAATGGTGCTCTAATGAGAGTGGGAATATAATTTACCTCTTGGAATCAGCAATCATTCTGAACAATAGTAATTAATCATCCTTAAGAAAATGTTACTTCGTAATGGTTATACAATTAAAATGCTACTGTGATTCTTATCATAAGTGTTACTATAATGCTTTTTTTTTGAAAAAAACTATAATGCTTAAAATTGAAATTAGTTAGTGTGGGAACCAAAGTTTGCACTCTCGATTTACGTTTAAATTAGAAAACTAGAAAAACCCTAATTTTCCAGAGGTCCCGGATCTCTGCGAGAGCCAACGGCAAGTGACCAAATATATGCGGAAATCATGAAAAGATAACAAACGAGTTTAGAGAAAACTGTAGATCTTATTTCGAGTCTGCGTGAGAGCGGATTTATCTGCGGAAACTTAACATTTATCTTTCCTTGCGAACCAAGCGTAAACCTTCCCACGGTTTATGGGCTGCTGGTTAAGAAATCGTAAGGTGGGCTTCGAGTCATGCCTTAGGTCCCTTTGGGCCGTCTTTCGACTTGAAGCGTTTATTACGACTTCTTTCGATAAAACGAACTTTCCGCGGTTTTTATCGTAAAGTTTGATTGATGACTTCGAATGGCGGAAAACATGAAATGGGTTCGCTACGGTCTTCGGGAGACAGCATCGAAGGATAGACGAGAATGCATTGATTCGTGTCGTATCGACGTTTCGGAAGAATCCACCGAGCGGGACAGACCCTCGGTCGCTACGTAGCGACCGAACGAGATGGACGCTCGGACGCTACGTAGCGACCGAGCGAGACGGACGCTCGGTCTCTACGTAGCGACCGAGCGAGACGGACGCTCGGTCTCTACGTAGCGACCGAGCTTGGCTTGAGGGCTACGTAGCGACCGAGCTTGGCTCGAGCTCGGTCGCTAGCTCGAGCTCGGTCGCTAGCTTGACCGAGCGGGACGTGTGCTCGGTCGCTACGTGGCAACCGAGCTTAGCTCGAGCTCGGTCGCTACGTAGCGACCATGCGACCTTTTTCGAGCTTTTCTCCGATGTCTCGTGTTTCTTCCGCAGGGCTCTTTGTAAGAATAAATCTTTTCGGAAGATTTATTTTTCGTAAAAACATTCATGTCGATTTTTACGGACTTTCAGACGTTGATTCCGTCGTGACTGAGTTTGACTCCAACAGTTAGTTTGGAACTGATTCACTTTGTATTGTGATAGTTCACTTTGTATTGTGATAGCTAGTATCAAGATCATATTTTCTTCAAATCTCTGGAAAAAATTGAAACATGTCTTAAATATTAGTTTAAGTTAGTTAGAAACGTTGAATCAAAATTATGGTCCAGTGAAAAAAGTCACCTTCAGTGTTGCGCATGCTAGTAATCATTAATACTGGAAAGTAAGTTATACACCGCTCTACTGACATTTACCAGTGACACGTGAAATCCGAAAGTAATATAATTAAAATAGAAATGTTTTTTTAATATATTTTAATAAAAATATATATTATATATTTATAATTAACGTTGTATAAATATTTTATTTTATTTTTAAGAAAAATATTTTTTTAGTTTAAAAAAAAAAATTCAGATTCCAATACACGCAATTCAAATTCGACCGACATCCATCAAAAATTAAACTGAGCCAACTTCTCTCGTGCCCCTATTTGTGGTGAGTCAATCTCCTATGGGCCTCTCAAATCTCTTATACCCCTATTACTTTAATGAAACATAAATATCCGATTTTACCCTTTCGTATTTTCGAAATTATTATTTTAAATTAAAATTTTCAAAATTCAAAATTTTAAATTTTCAAAGTTCCAAATTTTGAATATTGCATTATACCGTATAGTTATACTTAGTTGTACTGAGTTTTACTTCGTTCTACTGGATAATACTAGTGTTAAGTTATACTTTGTTTTGCTGGGTTATTACTGGTTATACTTAGTTATACTGAATTATATTCGTCATACTGGTTATACTGAGTATTCATAAGTATTACTAAGTTATAGTGAGCGTAGTTATATTGAGTTATACTGCGTAATACTGAGTACTACCGAGTTATATTGAATTCTACTGGTTATACTACATAATACTAAGTGCTATTGAATTAATTGTACCGAGCGAGTGAGTGAGTAACATCAAGTTATATTGAATCCAGATCTGGAGATGAAATAAATCAAAACACTAAAAATACTCCGAAAAAAGAATAAGAACAATAAGAACCCTAAATTATATAACTTTCTTAAAAATCTTACATCGAAAATCATCCAAAACATAAAAAAAACCTAAATCAAAGTAAACACCCAGAATTTCTCATCAAATTCGGCAGAGTCGCCGTTGTTTTGAACAGATCTGAATTGCAAGAAGAAAAAATCACCATTGCTGCCGTTTTCATCACCTTCGGAGTTGTTGATGACGATTTCTATCACCGGCAGAGCTTCAATCGCCTGCAACAAATCTGAGAGAGAGAGAGAGAGAGAGAGAGAGAGAGAGAGAGAGAGAGGATCTCATGAATCAATCTTCCAAGGACCCGTTATAAAACGTGGATATTTTCTATCTTTATTTAATTAAGATAGTATGTAAAAGACCATTAAACCGTAGGAAGGTTCAGTTATTTACGAGTTATACCTAGTTGTACCGAAATTCAATCCGATCTAATTCAAACCGCGACCCCAACAAAACCCAAAACGAAAACCGAAGGAAACCCAGACCGATTCCCCATTCCGGGTTAATGAAACCCTAATTTTAATTTCGGATTTAACAAAATCAAATCGTATTCCCGTTGAAAAAAAATTCTCTTTCTCTCCTCTCTTCCCTCTCTTGGTCGAGGAAGTCGATTTGTGTGTGAGAATCGATAGAGTGAAAAGAAATGACGGAGATGCCCGATGAGGGGTCGCAAGGGGGACCAGCAACGGCGACGGAGACAGATGGGATAATCTCGGAGCCGATAAGTGTCCTCGTCGGAGCTGCGGTGGCAATTACATCTGGAGAGGAGAATGAAAATGAGGATGATGTCCATGAGGATAAGGGTTCAGAAAGTGTAGTGGAAGGAGTTAAAGATGGGGACGAGAAGGAGGAGGAGGACGACGAGATAAAAAATAGGAGAATTCCCAAATTAGGATTGGATTTTGAATCCTAGTTTTGTTTGAATTGGTCATGTTTTGGTGAACTAGAAATAGGAATTATGGTGATGATGTGTAGAACCTGGAAATTATGGTATAACTATACGTAATACTAGTACCACTCGGTGAAACATTAAGAATTTGGTAAAATTAGTAATAGGTAGGTATACTAGAGAATACTATAGTAATTTTGGAAACTATTTGGTATTACTGGTATAACTGACGTATAACTAAATGTAATTTGCATCAGTTTGAGCCCATCGAAGCAATCAGAGAAGTGTGGTTCATTGCTGACGGTATTCCCATACGTTTGTGAAGGAAGCCGAGTTGTTTCCAGTTTTGTTGATGTTTCATGTCTGATTGTTTCGCAAAACTTTATGCTTCTCGGTTAGTAGAAGTTTGAAACTATAATTTTCTTGATGTTACCATTACAATTACAGTTACAATTTCAATTTCAATTTCAAATTCATTTTCGGGATGTTGCAAATTAATGTTATCGTGAACCAGAAAATAAAGAAACGAAAGTTTGGAATTTTACAAGTCTTAGACAACCACAAAATAAAGACTTGTAAGCCTATCCGCCGAAGCAAAGAAACAGAAAACAAATAGGATTGAAGCTCTAAGTTCCGACAATACAAAACACTTAAACAAGTTCTGACAATCCAAAACACTTAAAGATAGAATTCTTCAAACTTTCTAACAATCTCATCTTCATTTTCGTCATCCACTGTCTCTTTGTTTCGAAATTGCTTTTCATTTCTGAGATGGTTTGAGTTAACTGCTCAATCACTCTAGTCTTCTCCCGGATCTCATCACGGGCGTCAAGCAAAGCTTGTTTTTGCCATCTCTTCATCAAACCAAGAGAAGTAATTACATCCATTGGGAAAACACGGACAGCCATAAAAGCGTTATTGGAAGAGAGAGATGTGTTGTGTGGTTGAGATGAGAACAAGTGTTTGGAAAAGATATTTGAAACAGATGTTTAAGCGGCAAAAAAAATTTCATTTCCCTCCAGAAATTTGATCTTAGTTATACCGAAGATACTGGTGTGTTTTTAGTTATACCGAAGATAATGAATACCAGTTCCGACCAACAACCATGATCCAGAGTGAAGGTACTTTCGATGTTGTGTAGTTAGAGAGAGAGAGAGTGTGTGTGTTTCGGAGGAGAGAGAGATTGATAAGAAAAAGTGAAGGTACTGTCGATGTTGTGTGGTGAGATTGGAGATAGAGAAAAAAATTTCCTTTTTCTATTGTTTAGCCGCCAAAACAAATTTCATTTCCCTCCTAATATTTGTTCTTAGTTATACAGAGGATACTAGTGTTACGAAATTTGGTCATAGTTCTACTTTTGCTGGTTTTTAATTTAATTACTGTTACTAATTTTTTTAATTTGTTTTTTTAGTTTTACTTTCGATTTTTGTACTTCAAAATGTAAGTTATATTGTTCTGTATAATAATATAGGCATAATAGATATAACTCGAAAAATTCTTTTGTAAGAAGTTCTTCATTGAAAAGTGTGATTAAAATTACAAGGTTTCATAATGAATATATCACGAGTTTGAAGAAAATTTCAAAAACGTGATGACCGAGTTTTGTTAGAATTATAAATTATAGTAGAGAAAACAAATGTAAAACTATCACAACCGAGATTTGATATAGATAATATTATGATAACCGAGTTTTGATATAGATAATACTAATGTCATTAGAAAACAAAATAGATAACCAAGTTTTACGCAATTTTCCGAAGCATACAACACAAAATAAACAGATAACAGAGCTAAATACATTACTCCTAAATCCAAATAACTAACTTCTAACTCTTTTCTTTCCCTCCCGTGCGATGCGATCCGGAGGCATGATCTTCACCTCCTTGATGTAATCCGGTACATTCCAAGAAGAACTGTCGGACACAACATAAAGTGTCCTGGAATATGCCACTGCCCACAGTTCCGACCAGTAGTATTCTGAGCCCAGCTCATGGATATGAAGGCGCCTGCCAACGTTTGTAGTGAAATTTATGTAAGCAGCCAGTCCGCGCAGACAAGGAAAATTTTCATAATCCCACACCTTGCAAGTACAACTTTTCCCAACTAAGCTCGCCAAAAACATCTTTCCTTCAGTGTCGGTGATCTCGTACTCAAACGCATAACTATCAAGCTCCTGCACACGTAGCTTTTGTGCAACAGGCCATAGCTCGTGCAAGTAATTCTCAACTAGAGGCACCAGTTTGCTATCAATTGATCCAGCAACAGCATCCTTCCGACGTTGATTGAACCAATCAGAGATTTTCCCGATGATGTAATCCAGCATTGGTATTAAGGCCCACCTCGTTGCCTCTTTAAGCACGTTCTTCATTGATTCCACAATGTTGCTTGTATTTATGTTGTACCTGTCACGTGGAAAAAAAACTCTTGCCCATTTGGCCTTTTCAGTATGTTCCTCAACATACTTGTAGGCTGAAGGATAGCTTATCTTAAATGAATCGTAAGCAGAGTTGAATTCAGCCTCCGTGTAATATCTGCTCAATTCCATGAATCTATGTCCGACTATATCCTTTTTGACGCTACAAGCATGCCCTTTCACATTTTTCTTCAAATGCCATAAGCAATGACCATGGTGAGCCTGTGGAAACATGTTTACTATAGCGGAGATGAGGATCCTATTTCTGTCACTCATGAAAACCAGTTCAGAAGAGTCTGGTATAACACTTTTAAGCATCTCAAAAAACCAAGTCCAGCTAGCATCATTCTCTCGATCTAATAATTCAAACGCAAGTGGATAAGCGTGACGATTAGGATCTTGTGCTTTCACGAAGACTAGAGCACCACCATATCCGTTCTTCAGCCATGTCGCATCCACAACTATCACTTTCCTCATAACTGCAAACCCTTCAATGCAAGCTCCCAAGGCTACGAAGAGGTACTTGAATTTCGATCCCTCATCCAATTTCACACAGGTTTTTGTTCCCGGATTCACTTGCTCTAACATGTACAAATAGCTATTCATCATCTTGTAGCTCTCTTCTTGACAACCAGGTACATCACAGCCTGACAGATTCTTTACGCGCAACGATCTCACGTGATTGCTCATTGTACCCTGCCAAAAAAAGGAAAAAACACAAGAATCTACTACAGTTATCTAAAGTTATACCAGTTGTTCCTAGTTTTTTGCAGTTATCTAAATTTCTACCAGTTGTTCCTAGTTTTCCAGTTATACTCGTTATTCCGAGTTATCCTACAATTATCAGAAAATTTTAATTAGGTTTCAGTTGAGTTGCCCCAGATCGATCTAGGTCCAATTCTACTGCATATACACAGTTCCCCTATACACTCTCATTCCACCACCGAAATGAATTAGGTTAACTAATTTCAAACAAAAAATTGTCGTTCTAATTCCTACTTCTAATCAGATACCAATTAAAAATCCACTAAAAGCTGCTCGAGCCAGAGAGCACAACTCACCTGCAACTCGACCAGCCCCGTCGAAGATTGAGAACCTGTGAGTAGAGGAGGAGCTGAGGGTTCCGGAGCTGAGCTGAGGGAGAAACGACGGGAAACCAGCGGATTCTGAAACCAAGAAGCGAAACCAGCTGTGGGAAAAGAAAAGAGAAGGGGGCTGAGCTGAGGGTTTCGGGATTGAATTTCAATTAGGAATTTCCATTTAAATTATTTATTCACACTACAAGAAAACATATTTTTTACTAGGGCAGTATTCGTTGTAAATTCGTCGTAAACGGGGTGTTATGACGAATTAACGTCGAAAGACGTTTCGTTGTTAAACGTCCGTCGTAACGGAGGTTTCGTCGTAAACGACTCGTTACATTTACGACGAAATATATTCCTCGTAAAGCGCAGGGAAAGGATTCGTCGTAAACGCCACGTAAGACTTCGTCGTAAAGCCCACGTAATTGTTTCGATGTAAAGCACACGTAAATACTTTCGTTGTAAATCACTCGTAAACATTTGATGTAAAATCCTCGTAAATATTTCGATGTTAATCACTCGTAAACATTCGATGTAAACTCCATGTAATGTTTACGAGGAGTTTACATCGTTTCTTATTATATTATTATTAATTAGTATATAATAGATTTTAATTTATATTTAATATTCAGAATTTAAAATAATTTAAATTTTAAAACAAAATATGAAATTGGAAAACATATTTTTAAAAAGTCATACAATAATATTTAAATTCATAATACAAACAGAAAAAAAAACTACATATTGTCGAAGTAGTTGGTGGGGTTGCTCGGCTGTTGACGGGTTGGATCGGACTCTTGGGGATCTCGTGGTGGCATTCCAAGAGCGGCTCGTCTCTCACTCAACATTCTCTGCATAACCGGGTTTCCCACGGCCATCACGTCTAGCAAATCCTCAAGAGAGTCTAAACGAACCTGCTGGCTATCCATTTGAGCCTTCATCTGAGCAGTCTCTTCATCCCGTCTCGAAGTGTATGACGAAGTTGCCCTTGCAACT
>NC_027749.1:46651338-46676653 GCF_000695525.1 Brassica oleracea var. oleracea
CATTGAATACACGTTTTCACCTAAATATAACGGTAACATGCTTCGTTGTAATGTCGATGTAATGATTACGACGTATTTCTCATTCCACGTACATTCGTCGTAAACTTACATGGAGTTTACGACGAAATCAGTTCGTCGTAAATTTACATGGCGTTTACGACGAAAGTTAGATTCCTCGTAATTTCGTTGTAAAGACCATGTAAATTTACGACGAAATATTTTCGTCGTAAATGTTCGTTGTTATGGGCACGTTTTCTTGTAGTGTCATAATGATCAAACCGATATGTTTCAACCAAACCACTTTACACAACCAATCGAAAGAAAACCAAAATACCAAACCACTTTTCTTTTTTCAGATTTAATAATCTGAGGGTATTTTCATTAATTTGCATTTAGTTAATGAAATAGGGGTATAGGAGATTCACAGACCCATAGGAGATTGATTCAAGAGATTTAGGGGTAGGCAAGTTTTTTTTCCGAAAAGAGAAGAGAGAAGCGGAGAGAATAAAGAGAGAGAAGAAGAAAAATAAGAAAGTGAAAATAAAATAAACTGTCGGCGTTTCCTTTTAGAATTAGGGTAAATGGTAGATGAGTAAATGACTTAATTTTTGAATTAAAGATAAATCAAAACAATATTAAAAATAGAATGGGTCATTGGGAGATTGCTCTTTCACATTTTGGGGCACGAGAGGAGATGTCATACCTTATTAACATGTAATTCAAATTTTTCAAAGCTGTCTATCCGCATGCGCTCCGTAACAGATCAAAGAGAGCTTATCCCGCAAGTTATGACTCAATTTTTTTGTAACTCAAGTTATGACTCAATTTCCCATCTCTACTAGACTACTAATCATGGACGTTATACAAATTGGCTTAATTGTGACATTTTTACTCGGTTAGAGTAGCCAAGAAAATCAATTTTTAAATGGATAGATAAATATTTTGACCAAAAAAAAAAAAAGAAAAATCTAAATCACGATAATGTAAAATCTAAATCAAATTTGAAAATATGTTGGTATGAGCCAGACTCACATGAAAACACTCTGCACTTGTATAAACATAAATATTGATGTTTCTTTTACCGCAAGGCAAAGAAGAAAACCTAACTTGTGCTCTTACGTCTCCACCTGATAAGTTTTCACCTGTAGGGCTCATGAAGCTCCTAGAACAGGATCCCAGTGACCATAGTTGGAGCTGAAAGTGCATCCGCCATGCCGCTCAGCGTACTCAGCCATCGTCTCTCTTGCACAAACATCCCAAGCTTGAGCTATTTCTTTAAGAGACATGGGTTCTGAAAACTCCTTCATGGACAAACCGAACCTCGATCTAGTCCTCGCAGATAAATCATCATATTTGTGTAAACTGAAACACGGTAAAATAAACACATAAGAATATCATGTGTAGTTCCCTCTTGTCATCAGTAAATTTCCATTAAATGTTTTTCTTACCTAGAGTCATATGAGAGTTTCTCTAGAAGAAGTATTGGGGAAGATGGGTAATTCACGGGAACTAGTAAGCGTAATGGCTGAATCTGTGACTACATCAAACATGGGAGACATAAAGAGCTGAGGAAAGAGCAGACAAGAAGTTTATAGTTTAGAGAAACTCACGATATGTCCTGACTTGTAATGAGCTTCGAATGTGTCACTGAGAGCCACAGGAGAATAAGAACACGTGACAATTGTTCCTGGAGTAACTTCACTTGGATAAACCTCTTCATTACATATGTTTACCACTGTCTCTACAAGACTCCCATTTATATCTTTGATTTCTTGCAGGAGGAGGGCCCAACCAGGCTGCAAGATTTAGGAAACGGTCTTATTTTGATACTGAAGGTTTGATCAATCAATGAAACTTACCTCAATCTTTTGAGCTTTGGAGCCAGATGATGCGGTGGAATCAGCTTCAGATTCAAGGCTACTTAACCGTTTGTAGCTACCAGTTTGTGATATGATATCTAGAGGCGGAGTGGTAGTAACTGAGTGCACAGCTTTTATCAGACGATCAATAGGCTGCTCCTGAGGTGCTGTTTGGAGTTGGTAATCATGTAAAACAAGGGACTCAACATAGATAGGCTTTTCAAGATCCACAAGATTTGGAGAGGGAGCAAGAGACTGTGATGAGGTTCCTGTGCTGTGAAATGTTGTAGAAAGAATCTGATGGTCCACAAACTGAGGAGAAGAGTAGTTCTGTATCTGAGGCTGCTGCTGGTTGGTTTGTGGTTGTTGCTGCTGCTGCTGACTCTGCAGTAGCTGGTTGAGATGATGAAATTGATTCTGATGAAACATACAAGACTGAGCCAGACTGATATTAGAGTGTTGATTATGACCACTTGGGGATTGTTGGTGCTGCATTGGCCTCTGAGTCACGGTCTGTTGATTCTTGGTGAACCTCAGTACCTGTTCCTCGTACAGACTGAACCTATCTCTGTGACTCTCTGATATACTGTCCCTATGTACATTTAAGAACATAATAACTAGTTCCAACATTGATTTAGCTGCCCTTAGCTTTTCAATAGGCTCATTTTGCATATTTTGTTGAGGAAGAGAATCAACCTGGAAATTAATACATTTTCTTATTAATATTTTTTTGAAAGAAAAAAACAAGAAATATCATATTGAAACAGTTGTGTTATGTCTGAAGTACCTCCCCCAATTTGTCAGATACTTTTTGGAACAGTGTACTCAGAACAGGCAAATACTTCTCCTTGAGGGCCTTTATCTGCAGATAATGAATAGCTTTGATAGGATGAATGAATCATAGTTTCTGATGTTAATACGTTAAAAAACAATGCAGATACCTTTTGATAGGTCTCCTCCTGCCAGTCCCCACCACTTGCATTTACTGTATTGCCTGTATAATCTTGAGATGTTACAAAACAATATTGGAACTTAGGACATAATGAAAAATTGTATTCATTGATGGAATGGAATAGAATGAAACATACTAGATGGATTTGCTGGAGAGGCTCTCTGTAATTGATATGGCTGATTCTGTTGGTTTGCTACGTTTTGGGTTTGGTGCAAAGAGACTGCTTCATGAAGCCTTTGTGTATCATCCAAATGTTGCTGTAAGATTATATTCTGAGGCTGTTGGTATTGTTGTAGCATCATTGGCTGAGATTGTCCCAAATCTTGGCCTTGAGTACCCAACAAACTTGACTCATACACATTAAAGTTACCAGATTGACCGCCAGGCATGTATGTCTGCTGTTGTGACGCCAAGGATGAAGAAGCATTATTACTATGAGAATAAAGGTGTTGTTGCAGGTACATATTATGGGGGTTACTACTCTGTTGTCCCATTTCTTGAAAGCTAACAATGTTGTTTTGCTGTGATGTTAGATGATTCTGCAGCGTGTCTTGACCATTCATCAGTTGACTGATGAGTTGGTCGTATTCTTGTTGTTTCTGTTCTTGAGACTGCACATACATATGTTGTTGATGACTAGACTGGACTCTTTGTGTCGGAAACTGATGTCTTGGTAAGTATTGAGAGTTTTGTTGGCCTGATGAAGTCAGACTAGAGTGAACTGAAGTCTGAGGAAAGGACTGCTGAATGGTAGACAATGATGTGTGATGAGGCAAATGCTGATGAATAGGTTGTTTTAACACACTTTGCTGGTGCTGCTGCTGCTGCATGTAAGGAAGTTGTAAGTGATGGATGTTCTCTTTTAGAAGCTGTTGATTCACTTGACCTTGAAACATGTCGTTATAACTCTGTAGCTGCTGTTGAGGCTGAGTACAAAACTGTTTTCTCCCCTGAATCTGTCTTTGAGAACCGCTGCGGAGATGTGAATGAACTCCTTCACCCATTTGAATGTTTAGGTTATGAGCCGCGGAGACGGTTATAGGGACCTGATTTGAGAAGCCAGAAGACTCATGAATGTTGCCTTGAGGAAACCATTGTTGGATTGTTGGAGTCTGCGTATATGGCAACGAGGTGGGAAGTGATGGCCCTTGATTCGGAGCTTGAGCTGCTGTACAGATAAAGGCATCAAAAGAAAACCTGGTAAGCTAGAGTTTTAAGTAACATTTCAGTAACTTGCATGTTCTGAAACAGTTCTAGATTCTAGACACAAGATGTGAGTTCTGTTCCATCATGATCTGTTTCTGATATTAGACCCACCAATAGAGAAGTTCGAGTCCAGTGCAGCAATGTTAAAAGATCATAGTGGAACCAAAACAACTATTAAGTTCTTATTACCTGGATCTTGAGTAGTATTAGGTTCATTGACTAAAGAACCAGACTGCACACTTTTGAATTTTTTGTCGAAAACCATTATCTTTTCACTGATTTTCCGAAGATAATCACTCTGAAACATAGGAAAAAAAAAGATCAACAAGTGTCTTCACAAGGGCTGAGGTAATATATAGAAACCATTTGTATATTGGTACCTTATCTGTGGCCATGCCATAGATCTTACCCTCAAATTTACAAGCAGTATTGTTGATATCATTTTGGCTATGTTTAGGAAAACATATCTTCAACTTTTCCACTCTGCACACACATGAAAACAAAGACAATATATCACTAATCTTCCATAATGGAGGTGCAAATAATATGCTAAAACTTTAAAAAAGCATGAAAGGTTGATGTTAGGTTTTACAAGGCCAATGATGAATTATAATAAGTGTTAACTGGTGTAATGTAGGAATCGTTATTATGTGCAAGCTTACAAGTTCACAACTAAAGCATGAACTCTTTTTCAAGAACCTTTCTCACTTTTATGAATAGAATCAAATGATCATTTTTTTTTGGTAAACTAGAATCAATTGATCATATAGTGATCATTTATTTGTCTTACATTGCGATAATAACCCTTTTTCGTAGATCAAACTCATGCGTTGATCTCCAATCATTAGCGTTATTGGCAAGCGAGTATCTGCCTTGTTCGTTAGGCTTCCAGTTAGAGTATCCCTCCATTAAGTCTAGCTAGCGACAAGAAATGATGATCAGAGATATCGCTTAACTAGACAAACACATAGAATCCCAATTATCAACAGATTCATATTGCAGTTTCTAATACTAAAATTTAATAATAATAATAATAATAATAATAATAATAATAATACTTAACCTTCACAATGCCAAAAGAATGATCATGCAGATTGGTGCTAAATAGGGCATTAAGTTAAAGAGAAACCATGCCTCATAGACCCAAAATCATGACCTTAATGCAACAATTTTCGAATTAGCATTACAACTTGCAAGTGTGTTTTTGTAAGACTAGAGAACTAAACGAAAATCTAAACAGAAATTGCTTTGATCATATTAACACACACAAACAGGCCAAAAAGAAAAATCACATGCAAATATGATTAACTTAAGAAAATCAAAGTGTACAAGAATGATATATCAGAAGTTCAGAACCCACAAAAAAGCTCTGTTTCAGCCTTTCAGGCTTTCAACACTCTCTCGATCAGAAAAGTAAATAAATTTTAAAAGTTTAAATGCAAAAGACAAAACCCATGTTTGGTTCCACAAAACAGAACCAAGATTATCGAGCAAACTAGAAAAAGGAGGAGAAGAAGCCCACGAGACCGTCGAGATCGATAACTTGTGGAAGAAGAAAGCAAGAACATATCAAACTGAGATAGAATCACAGGAATTTTAGAGAGAGATAGATAATAGAAGAAGGGAATAAACCTAAGGTCAGACGCAAAAGAGTGGAGAGATTGAAGAACAGAGACTATTACACGTAAGAGGGATGTAACTTACATATATATAGTATCTGCTTTCCTCCCTTATTTTATAGTCAATTTTAAAAAAAATTTCATTCCATATATTGGGAATCCATCACTATATTCAAATATTGGGAATACATGCAAGTAAGACACGTATGAAAACTACTCGGCCTTGTTTAGTAACAAATCTCTGTATATTTTCTCTCATTTGACTTCAAATTTGGATTTGGAACAACTAAAGCAAGAAACTATCATCTACCATTTTTGGAAAAGTAGTTATGATAGTTTCAACTAGATATTTCGGCAGTTTAATTAGAATGAACATAGTTATTTTGCAAGCAAACGCATATCATGATGACTAAAATAAATAATTAACTATGTTAATGCCTTGCGGTATTTATATTTGGTGAATTTGACAATAATTTTCACCAATTAAATATTAATATAATTGGTGAAAGATTCACCAATGTAGATGCCTTTACATATGGAACAAATGGTTGTTATAATATGTTGGACGGTATTTGTGCTTAGGCTTACAATAACAAATACATGTGTTGATGAGAAATAATATTTTACAACATTGCGTGTAGCAGAAAACTAACGCAAATTCTTGGAGATTTATCCCTTTCCAAGAACCATTAGAAATGTTGTGGAGAGTCAAAGATATTGAGTGATGCCTAAGAAAGTTAATGTTACAAGGGAATACAAATCGTTAGTGATCCCCTAGAAATCATTAGAAATCGTTCATGTTGCAATTATATAGGTTTTTATTACTAAAACAATTCTTCCAAATTTTATGATGTTTAAAAAAAAAAACTTGTAATACATTTTTTTTTTAATATCTACAAAATTTAGAAATATTATTTTTTCTTACTTTTTGATAGTTATATACCTACCAATTTTTTCTCTTGATTTTATAGAATTTGATTTAATATATATTAACCAAAAGAAATAGATTAAAAATCTTTCCAATATTATAATTTAAAATACATACATATATATTATTAAATTAAAATTAAAATTAAAATATCTATTTTATCTTAAACTTTACATACAAATAAATTAAAATTTAAAATTGAATATTGTAAGCAAATAATAAAATATAAAGATTAACAAAATTTAATTCTTAAATACAATTTAAGTTTTAATTTTTTTTTGTACATGTCACAGAAAAACACCTAGTATATTCAAAAGTGTGGAGTAATGGGCTTAAGTGATGACGGGTAAGAACATGGACAGCTCGATCTAGGGGTTATTACCGCTCTAGAGACCTGCTTCTTGCTACGATGAATTGAATCAAATCCGTAAACAAGAAAAAGAGAAAGCTCTCTGGTTTTTATTAATAAAATTATGTATCTTAAAAGCCAAAGCTAAAGATCTATATATAGGGATTGATTCTCATAGTCACAACCGACTTAGAAAGATCATTCATATTCTAAAAAGGAAAACTAAAACATTGAGACTTTAGAAAAAGTAAAACAAAGGAAAACTATGAAAAGGAAAACTTGCAAAAGACGTTAAGGTTATGGCGGTGTAGGTGTAGATGCTGCTGCATCAGGTCTCTCCGGGCGAGAAGGATTCGACCTCAATCTGGAACCGGATCAGGTGGGAAGTAACGTGAAACGTACTTCACATTGAAGACGTCCGAAGTAGTAATCTCCGCTGGAAGTTGGAGGCGGTAAGAGTTGTCATTTATACGCTTAGTAATCTTGACATGTCCAATTTTCTTTGTTTTTAGTTTATTGTAAGCGTGAAACAGCATACGATCACGTGTAAGGACAACCCAGACAAGATCTCCGACCTCAAAAACAAGACGGCGACGATGTAAGTCGGCTGCAGATTTGTACTGAGAAACAAAAACTTCTATATTTGCGTTGACTTGTGCGTGAGTATCCAAGATAGCGTCAACAAAAGCTTCAGCTCCTCCATGTAAGCGAACACGATCAGGAAGAGAAGAAAGGTCTGGTGGACCTCGAGGGACAATACCATAAATGATGTTAAACGAACTAAAACCGGTGCTTCTGTTAAGAGCGTGGTTGTGAGCAAATTCCGCTTGGGGAAGCTTGGAATCCCATGATTTGATAGAAGAACCCACCAAGCAATGCAAAAGATTTCCCAAAGAACGGTTAGTGACTTCTGTTTGACCATCGGTTTGAGGATGATAGGTTAAGCTCATATCAAGACTGGTGTCATGTAGTTTTCACAAAGATCGCCAAAAATGGCCAAAGAACCGAGAATCGCGATCTGAAACAATTAATAGTGGAATACTGTGGAGACGATAAATCTCTCGGAAAAATAAAGTGACGACTTGAACTGCATCAGTTGTACGTTTGCATGGAATAGAATGCACAATCTTTGAAAAGCGGTCAACAACGACAAATATCGAATCGTAGCCTTTTTGTGTCCGCGGAAGATCCATGACAAAATCCATACATATGTCTGTCCAAGGCTGAGTAGGAACGGGCAAAGGCAGATACAATCCGGCGTTAGTAGCTTGGCCCTTCGAAGTTTGACAAGTAACACAATGTTATACGAAGCGTTCTACATCACGACGCAGAGAAGGCCAAATATAAGATGTTGCTACCAAGTGTAGTGTTCGATCACGGCCAATGTGTCCTTCACCATGGAGTTCGGAGATGAGTTGAAGATGGAGACTACACTCCGGAATGCACAAACGGTTATCGTGAAACAAGAATCCATCGTAAATGAAGTAAGGAGCTGATGATCCAACCGTGACAGCTTCCCATATCGGCCAAAAAATCCATCGGTTGGATAAAGATCCGTAAATGAACTGAATCCTAGAACTGAGACGTGTAGTACTGCCAGTAACGAATGAAGTCTACTTAAGGCATCTGCGACTTTGTTTATAACTCCATAAGTATGCTTGATAACAAAGGTAAACTGCTGGAGATAAGAGATCCGAGACGCATGTCGAGATGAAAATTTGTCCTGGTTGCCGAGGTATTTAAGTGCATCATTGTCTGTATAGAGAACAAATTTCTTATGAAATAAATAGTGTCTCCAATGCTTGATGGCTTGGATAATGGCATAGAATTTGATATCGTATGTACATTATCGTAAACGAGCGCCAGATGTTTTCTCGCTAAAGAATGTGATAGGACGATTGTGTTGACTAAGAACTGCTCCAACACCGGTTTTAGAAGCATCGCAGTGAAGTTCAAATACCAACGTGAAGTCGGGAAGAGCGAGAATGGGTGCAGATGTGAGCTTATCTTTGATGATGTTAAAAGCGTTTGTTGCTGCGGGGGTCCAAACGAAAGTACCAGTCCGAATGCAATCGGTCAACAGAGCCATAATAGAGCTGAAGTGTGGCACAAAACGTCGATAGAATGATGCCAGTCCGTGAAAGCTTCGTGCTTCAGAAATTGTTGTAGGTTGCAGCCATGGTTTTATTGCAGATACTTTGTCGGGATCGACGGCCAGACTAGTAGCATAAACAATATAGCCCAAAAAGTGAACCTGAGGAGAACCAAACGAGCACTTCTTCATTGTTGCAAATAGTTTGTCACGACGTAAGACATAAAGGACCTCTCACAGATGTACTATATGATCCTCGAGAGATAGACTAAAAGATAAGTATGTCATCGAAGTAGACGACCACAAATTTGCCAATGAAAGGTCGCAAGGCTTGATTCGTGACGCTCATGAAAGTACTTGGTGAATTAGGCAAGCCGAAAGGCATGACTAACCATAAAAAAAGGCCTTCTCGAGTTTTAATGGCAGTTTTCCATGTATCACCTTGGTGAATCCGAATCTGATGATAGCCGCTACGTAGGTCGAGTTTGGAAAAAAATCTGGCAGTCCCAATCTGGTCAAGAAGATCATCTAACCGTGGTATTGGAAAGCGATAACGGACATTGATCTTGTTAACATCCCGACTATCTACGCACATACGCAAAGAGCCATCTTTCTTGGGTATTAGTAAAGCTGGTACAGCGCAAGGACTTAAACTTTCACGTAGGAACCCTTTAGAGACCAAGGTTTCAACTTGCTTTCGAATTTTCTCATGCTCGGTAGGACTCATTCGATAATGTGGTCGATTCGGGAGTGCTGCGTCCGGGACAAGGTCAATCTGATGTTGAATATCATGAAGTGGAGGCAACCCAGGTGGTAGATCATCAGGGAAAACATCTGAGAATTCTTGTATGATTGACATAAATTCTGGCTGAATGTGTTGCTCTGTGATCGACGGTGCAGGAGTTGGTATGAGCAGTATGACATGGCCCTCATGACGCATAGCTACTTCGAACGGTGACTTCTGCATTAATAAGAGTGGAGTTTCTGGTGGAGGTTGCAGTTGAGGAGTTGTTGGTTTTAATGTGAAGTTGCGGTCGTTGAATCTTAATGTGTACGTGTTGAGGTATCCGTCATGTGTGACCTTGCGATCAAACTCCCATGGGCATCCCAACAATAAATGACAGGCGTCCACTGGTACCACATCAAAGTAGAGTTGATCATGGTAAGCATCGCTAATAGAGAACGTGACGAGGGCACGACGAGTTACACGGACGTCGTTGTTTTGTTGAAGCCATGCAAGATGATAAGGGTGTGGGTGTGCTTTGTCTTGGAGTTTGAGTTTTTGGACAGCATTTGTGGCTATGATGTTCTCAATACTCCCTAAATCAAGAATGAACTTGCCCACCTTTCCTGCAATAGTGAAACGAGATTGGAAAAGAGCGTTACATTGCGGATGTTTAACGGGTGTGTGTGGTGCGGGACACGAACATCACAGCATCAAGGAGACTCCAGAATCGGGTTCTAGTTCTTCTGGTGATTCGTCATAGACTGGTGGTTGCTTGGTATCGTGATACTCGAGCTCTACGTTTCGACCAGAAGCGTCCAGTAAAAGTCCTCGTCAATTGCGTGTTGGGCAAGCGGACTGTCGATGACCCGGTTCGCCACATGCAAAACAACGCAGGGTGCCCACTCTATTTGTGTGGTTAGGTTCGGTCGCTACTATAGCTGTCTCAGGCGTAGTTCTGGTTGTTTCTTGTGGTGTTGTCTGAGCAGTGGGTGTTTGATTCGTACGAGGCTGGCGTGCCGTACTCCAATTCGAAAAGTTGATAAGGATGTTTCTATCCTAAGTCAAATCAATGTAGTATTTAAGAGTCAATCCAATTTTAAGTGGTTTCAATGCAAAGAGAATACATGTTCATACTCAATCTAAGTGCATTCAGTGAATGAAGTGATTTGATTTAATTAACAAGACTCTAAGGCAATAAATTAGCAAACTTTCAAGCAATAGGATAAAGGAGGAATCATGGACCTAGGAGTTTGATTTCAAATGACTAAGATCTAATCTAAATGGCAAGGTTTCAATCAACATACTTCATTAAGTCTAGACAACAATCCTAAACAAGTTCTTTGTCAAGATAAATGCTCATTTACTTTTATTGATCAAACATCAAATGTTTTTGGTTTGTGTCAATCAAGCAATCATTATGAACATGTCATATAACTATCTAAACTTATCTAACATCAAATGTCTTTGGTATGGCAAGTTAAGAGTAAGTTGAGTTGGCTCAGACATTTCATCGAACACCTTCCGGGTGATGAAATGTCTAGAGTTCTAATCTAAAAAGGTCAACTCTAGACTAGCATTAAGATCACTAAATCAAGCAAGGAAACATATTAATTTAACTCTAAACACTCTAGATCATCACTTAATCATCCTAATCATCGTAACCCATGAATCCAAAGATGACTACTCACTAATTTTCATGATAAACCCAAGAATCAATTATGATTTAAGGTTAATCATATGATTAGTGATCAAGATAATCAAGCAAACACATGATTCCAAGATGAAAAGAAGCTAAAGATTGAATCTTTTACAAAATAGGTTTTGTGTTTGGATAGATAACAAGATAATCTCTAACATTAGGTTTAAAGAGTTTTATAAGTCTTCTAAAACCTAGTGGGCCCAGTCAACAACCTAAAAAGGGCCCAATAAAACATGAAATTTTGATCAGAAGAAAAGAATTTCACGGGGGTGGTTGAAGTCGCTCCGCCAGGGCGCTCTGCTTCCAGAGTGGGTTCGCCACCTCGCTTCGGGACGTCGCTCCAAATGCATGCTCTATTTCTTCATATTTGACGCGCGGGTTACTGAGGTCACTCCCACTGCCCGCTCGAGCTCCAAGGTTTTATCGACGAAGATGATTCACCCAGAGCGGGTGCCGTTATCCGCAACACCACCTCGCTCCATCCTTCGTCGCATCTGGAGCGGGTTCGGAAGGTCGGTTTCGAGACACGCTCTGGTGCTTTACTCGCCTAATCCGAGGACTTTCTGCTCCTTTTGATCCCAAGTGCCTCCAAATACCTCCAAAAACTCCAATGGACACTCCAACACCTGATAAAGACTAATGCAATGCAAAAGGAACCTAAAAATGCATAATTCCTAATCTAGATGACCAAAGTATACAAGAAATGAATGATTAAAACAATGCAAATATGCAAGATATCAAAAAGTTGACCTTTGTTTGTGATTCAACGGTTAAAGCTTGTTGGTGAGCTTCTGAAACCGTTAAAATATTGAACAAGTTCAATGTGTGTTGGATCTGTAATCGCAATTCTCCAATGAATCGAGCAACAATCTGACTTTCAGTATCTTGGAGATCAATACGGTTCAACAGCAAAAAAATTTCGGTGGAGTATTCTTCCACGGAACATGATCCTTGGCGGAGATGGTGTAGTTTTTGAAACACAAGAGCTTCATAGTTGTAAGGTAGAAATATTGTCTTCATGTGCTTCTTTAGTTTCTCCCCTGACTCGATCTTAAGTTTATGCAAACGAAGTCGTGATGTCTTTAGTTGAGACCACCACGTGGCTGGTCTACTACGAAATCGCATGGCTAGTACTGGGACACAAAGCTCCAAAGGGACGTGCTTGAATTCTAAAATTTCGTCGACAGTAGCGATCCAATCAAGAAAGTCTTCTAGAACTTGAGTACCGTGAAATTATGGGATCTCGAATATAAAACTATGTTCCCATCGATCGGTATTATTGTTCTGGTTACGAGCTATGTTTTGACCGAGAACCGCAAACAGGTTTGCGTCAGACTCATCATCAGAAGGTTCGTCGTCATCACGTTGAACTGATGGAGCTGTGTTTCGTTGGGCAACCAAAGCCTGCATAGCTTGGGTTAGTTGTGTGATCCGGTCTTGCATCTCGGTTATGGTTTGTTGTTGATGTTCTTGTGTTTCTTTGCGGGTACGAGGCATTGTGGTGGAAGTGTTGTTTTGCTCTGATACCAACCTAATGACGGGTAAGAACAGGGACAGCTCGATCTAGGGGTTATTATGGCTCTAGAGACCTGCTTCTTGCTACGATGAACTAAATCAAATCGGTAAACAATGAAAAGAGAAAGCTCTCTGGTTTTTATTAATCAAATTTTGTATCTTAAAAGCCAAAGCTAAAGCTCTATATATAGGGATTGATTCTCATAGTCACAACCGACTTAAAAAGATCATCCCTATTCTAAAATGGGAAACTAAAACAATGAGAATTTAGGAAAAGTAAAACAAAGGAAAACTTGCAAAGACGTTAGGGTTGTGGCGGTGTAGGTGTAAATGCTGCCGCATCATTAAGTCAAGTTGCTCAAGGTGGTGCAGAAAATAGAAAAGTATAATAACATATGGCTAACGGTATCTTTGTTTCAGAACGTGGTCTAGTGTGTAGGAGTGTGTGATGCTTCTTTCCTTTTACACACACGGACTATAATTCTAACTTCTAAGCATAATAAACATATCTAACTCAAAATGTAATATGAAACAAAATTGCAGCTAATCAAAGGCCCGCTAATTAAACAATGGCTTTGTTGAACTACATAGAGAGAATATAGTTCAGTAAGGCTTGAGTTTAATACATAAGCCCATATAATTTAAGTATGGAATAATGAAATTTGATGAAAAATTAATAGAATAGCCCAAATAATTTAATATAGAAGCCCATATAAGCTCGTACTCATCCCTTATATATTAAAAGAGGAGCATTGCAATTAATGCGTTCACACTAATATTGACACGTGTCGTTTAGGGAGACACTCTCACATATTTGTTTCCTTATTTTCCATCTTCTGGAGTATCTTGGCGTTTTTTTTTGTGTGATCTTCTTAACGAGCTTTTGATTATAAACTAGCCTGAGGATTGAAACACTTTCTAAACAGTTTATAATTTTTTTCACACCTTCGAGGTTTCAACATATCTCATCAGACATCAGGTGATGACAATTTTTATAGACAAAAAGGATTATAAATTGCAAACTGAGATGAAAAGAACTGTGTTTTAAGACAAAATAGAGAAATTCAACACATCTGTTAGTCTACTGAATATAGAAGTCCCTTCTTCCTTCTTTGCATGGCCTACACGGCGATCCATCTAGGTTATTTTCGGCGAGGTTCTTGAGATGGGGACTTTAGTCGTGGACCAGCGTCACGCAAACTGAGATGAAAAGAACTGTGTTTCTCGACTGAACCTGTGAGAAATCCAACGCATCCGTTAGTCCATTACTGAAGTCTTGAAGAGGAGAAGAGAACCTATAAGTTTATGTTCATTAGATCAGCTTTGTGAGGCGACTTCTTTTGCATCTTTGTGCGTAGCTGTTGATTATTACTGTCAAAAATAGAACTCTTCTCTCATTGTTTCGTCAAACTTAGAATTATCGTTATTACAAACTACTGCAGCTCACGAACTCTTCTCCCCTTTCTTTCGTCAAGCTCACAAACACAAATGATAAAAATTTTATATTGCCAATGATAATAATTTTACGTTTGCATGGCTGGCCAGCACACTCTTACCTACCATACGTTCTTTTAAGCATACTGTTTATTCTTTATTATCACGTACAAATTAATGGAGGCGGTGCATGCGAAGGAAAAAGGGTCGAAGTCTTATGAGATCATGCATATTCTCTATATTTTAAAATTATTTTTAAGAAAAATTAATCTTATGAAAATTAATGGCAAAAGTTATATTTTTGTTACAACTGAAAATTGTATATACAAACTCAAATTATATGCGGGAAAATGTTTTCGACATTCAAAAAAAAAAATATACAATGAAATTAATATTCACAACAACTAAGCAGAAATGGTCATATTATTGAAAAGTATTAAGAGATAATTATAGTTTTTATCATATTATCATATATTGATTATATGATTTATGAATATGGAGGCCCCAAAATGTACTAATGTGAGAGAGGACCTGGGGCCAATGCCCCAAAATTGATAAGGTGAGCACGGCTCTGCATATTCTGGAAAAGAGTTGATAATCGGTACAAAATATATAGGATAAACACACAGCTTTCAAACTAAACTAGAAGAGTCTCTTTTTTTTTCTTGTGTTGTGCAGTTTGTTGTAGATGAATGGCTAAGAGAAACGTAAAAACAAAAAAAAAGTTATATTCATACGCAACTGTTATAAGTTCCAAGTTGGAACTTCTGATTGTGGGTTTACCGAATCGAACCGGTCGGTTCCGAGTTGGAACGTCTATTGAATCAACGAAGATAAACCACGCTTATGTACGGTTATTTCAAGTTTACTATATGACGGTTGCCTATTTTGATAATATGCGTGATTGAGTTAATTATGAATAGGGGATTTGCATATATTTCAAAAACTTAGTTTATGGCAATAGACTTAAATCGTATAATCAGTTTTATCTTTATGCATTTTAATAAAATTGAGCTTTTTATTTATAAGACTTCTTCTACAATATTCTTCATCGTTAACCTCCAGCACTTTTGTGAATTCTCCAAACCAAAATAAATAAGACTTTCGAATGATTCTTATATTTTAACGGAGTAAAATACAATAAAATCCAACATACAATCAAACTGATGTCTACATTTAACAGACTTTATGTCTTTTTATCTTATAAATACCAAAAATAATAATCTCATCCCGCGCAAGGTGCGGGTTATCACCTAGTATCATTGTAATTTGGGAACATTTTTTGTATCTGAAACAAGCAAATACTCTTTGTATACTGTATGATGTTTTATACAGTTTGATTTACATCAAACCAACATATCAATCTTGATTTTATACAGTTTCATTGACTGAATCATTGCATTTTTGGGATCAAAATATTTTTTTACCAAAAAAAAAACTTTTTAAACTCTGTTGGGATTGTTAATCCTCATGTCCAACTCTCTATTATCCGATTAGTATGATATTGTCCACTTTGAGTCTAATTGTCAAACCCGCATGGATTTACTTTTGGTTTCCTTCCCAAAAGGCCTCGTACTAATTAGAGTTGAACATCTCTTTATATATTATACTTTCCTTTTTCTAATTTCCAATGTGGGACTTAGATTGACATCTCACATTCTTCCCCTCAAGCTAAGGACCACACTCATCTCGTGTATTCTTCCTTCAGCGGATTATCTTGGCACCCCCTTGTACCAGTAATCGTAGGGCTTTCCTTTGAGAATGGGTCTTTCATAACATCTCGTTCCTTTGAGAATGTTCTCCCACAACATCACAGGTTCCATGATCTTTTGACATTGACGACAGATCAAGGGTTTTGGAGGCTCGAAACAAGGTTGCTTGCGGGAAGGGTCTTCTGGTTTGCTTACCAAGTAGGCAAGATACACATCTTTCTTCGCCACCTGATGTCTTAGGTACGCCACTAACAAGCTCCATGTTGACCCTCATCTTTAACTTCTCGGCGTTTATGTGACCTAAGTGGTCATGCCATATAGATGATCCACTCGCTGATGATGCTAGAAGACATTGGGCTTGATCAGCGTGCAACACGACCTTGTATAGTCTATTTTTGGATCGTGTAGTTTTCACCATTAATCTTCTATTACGATCTAATAATGTCAGCGTATCATCCTTCATTCGTACTTCGCATCCGACCTCAGTAGCTTGCCCCAAGCTTATTATATTGCTTCTGAGTCCAGGAATGTAATAAACATTGCTCAAGATTTTCTTCTCGCCACCTTTGAAGATAAAACGGACCAAGCCTTTTCCTCTTATGTCAATTCGAGAATCATCTCCGAATTTCACCTTTCCTAAGATGGTTTCATCAAGTTCGTTGAAGAACAAACGGTTTCCACTCATGTGGTTACTCGCACCATTGTCGAGATACCATATGTTCATCGTATCCAAGTCGGCTTCAAACGTGCTTGGATTCACCTTCCTTTCATTGAGATAAACTACCTCGTTCATCAGCATCGTGTGTGTCTTCCTCCTTCTTTTCTACAGTTTCCTGAAGCTTGAGTTGTTTATTTAGACAATCAGAAGCGTAGTGTCCAAGTTTGTCGCAACAGAAACAGGTTATGTGAGAGGTATCTTCGTTTAAACGACATTTATAAGCTTCTCTCTAGTTTTGAAAAGATGATCCTTGACGGCCACGGCCTCTTCCTCTCCAGGGTGAGCGACCGCCCCGTCCTCGACCTCTTCCGTACCCACCATAGCTTTCTTGTCCCGAGTCTGCATACATAAGTTTGTTTTGATCTTCATGTTCTTCTTCTTCAGCTTCAGTAATTCTCTCTTCATAGGCCTTTAGCCTACCAACGATGTCCTCAAAACTTGTTGAGTTGAGGTCAAGAAGTTGTTCGATTGAGGCAACAATCTGAATATATTTCTTTCTCGGTAGACTTTTCAAGAATTTCTTTACTATCTTTGATTCTTCGATCACCTCTCCTAATGTAGCGGCTTTTGACGGGAGCTCAGACAATTTCCCAACAAAGTTATCAATTGTATCTCCATCTTTCATCTTAAGTCTGTCAAACTCCGCCATTAATGTTTGCAATCTCGCTTCTTTAACCCTCTCAGCTCCAAGGTTACGTGCCTTTATCGCATCCGATACTCCCTTTGCTATATCTAAATCGCCAACTTGTAGAATCAACGCCTCTGGTATGTATTGAAACAGGAACGCTATTGCCATATTGTTTTTCTTTTCATATTTGGTTCCTGGATCAATTGTTTCCCATACTTCACTAACCTTAAGTGCTATCTTCATCCTCATACACCAGACGGTGTAGTTTGACGCAGTTAGCATCGGGAACTTTATGGAGGCATGTCCAGCTTTCTTGGTCGCCGTAGGTTCGTCTTTGACATCCGCCATAGTCGTATGTATGTTGTATCAAACTTGAATGGATTCTTGTATGGCTCTGATACCAAATTGTTGGGATTGTTAAACCTCATGTCCAACTCTCTATTATCCGATTAGTACGATATTGTCCACTTTGAGCCTAATTGTCAAGCCTGCATGGATTTACTTTTGGTTTCCTTCCCAAAAGGCCTCGTACTAATTAGAGTTGAACATCTCTTTATATATTAGATTTTCTTTTGTTTAATTTCCAATGTGAGACTTAGATTGACATCTCACAAACTCGTATTAGTCAATTTTTGTAAGTTTTTTTTCTTAGTGAATTTTCTTGTGACATCTAATAAGAGTTTGTAGTTTTGTTCTCCAGTTCACTGGAACCCTTTTTTAAAAAAAAAAGTCCATTGGAACTTTGTTTTGTTATAAATGTTTAATTTATTTCATTTTCTAATTTTCTTAGTCTAAAAAGAAAAATGAAATGATTTTTAATCTAAATGTTAAATCAATCCACCGAAAATTGCAAGCGATACATAAGGCACTGGCTATATATTAATTTGGAGATGAAGATTCGTGATTCAGTTTTTACGGGTTTTACTGTAATTTAATCAATTAGAGAAATTTCGTCTGAAAGAGAATCACAAGGAAGACATAATGGAGACGAAGGAAAAAACCGGCTAGTGATCACATCAAGGCATGTTGCTATTAGCGCACAGATCGTACCATAAGGACACAGAATTGATATGGAATCAATAAGCCCACGAGGGGGCAACGTTAATTTGGGGCTAACACTCACCTTTTTCCTCTTTTGTTCTCTTCATCATTCATTACATACCTATCAATTTCATATACACATGCGTTTGTAACTATATGCATGATCAATTATGATAGTATATATTATATCCAAAAAATCTAAATTTCTCTTTTTTAAATCTTCTTTTTTGGAAATGGTTGAATAGTCCTGAGTATTTAGTTTTTCCCGAACATCAAACGCTTCTATTAAAATTAACGGTCCAAAGGAGGTAGGCGGAATCCGAAGACAGCTAAAGCATAACAAAAGATAGTTGTGGTAAAGGAAAGACAAGATCCGAAGAGAATCTGCAACAACCTGTCTCGTAGACCCCAGACTGGCTTTGTAGAGCACCGACTCTAACCCCTCACATGTAAGCTCTAAGCTCTCCACAAGTAGGTGAAGGGTTAGGGTCGGTGCTCTGCAGGGCCAGCATAGGGTACACGGGACGGGTGGAGTCCACGGGACATGTTGTTACAATAAAAGTTGACTTTTATGTTACAACCCGCCCCGTGGGCCCAGGATGACTCTGCAGAGCATCGATTCTAACCCTTCACTTGTGAGCCCTCACTGACTCCCCATGTAGGTTATTGGTGTGCTTGGCGTTCCTGGAACCTAAGACCTCACCCTTTAACAACGCTCCCACTGGACAATCTGTCACCAATTGACCTGCTTGTAACTCCCCGACCGTCCATGACTAATGGGACACCCACGCCAACGGATAATTCGGCCCACCGGCCCCATCTCGTCCGACGGGAGGTGCGTTAATTATTCCAATGTCCGAAAGTATTGTTTACTGTCCATGCAATCACCACCCGACTTTTTTTTGTGCTTTGCCTTCACTCGCACGGTATCGCGAATCATTTTCCGATAGGTCACTCATCCTTTCAATATTCCAGTCCAAGCACGCTTAACCCTAGAGTTCTAAACGAATGTGTGACGGCAAAGGTAAGTCAATTTTGGTGACATATGTAGTTAAATCAATTCTCTTAAACCTTTCCACGTATACTAGAAATTTGGATCCTGACTATTTGATCATTTCCGAGTGATTGACCATCTCCAAACATGCAACAAGTATGTCACCGAACTATTTATTATCATGAACAAATATTAATAAATTTGAGTATTTTGTTACGTATTTGGTAAGTTATATTATAGTGTAACCCCACATGATAGTATCTAGTGGGGAGGCAAAAAGCACACCACATGGTAGTCCATTGGTGTGCATCAAGAGGTTGTCTAAGTATTTGTGATTGTTGAGTTTGGATATATTCGAATTCATATGAATAAAAAGTGATAGCATTATATAGCTAAGATGTAATTAAGCATACTGGATAAACCCTCGAATGCGTCTTTGGAACTGGACCTATAAGGGTCTAAAACCAAACTTTAAGACTTAAAATGCATTTGGAAATAACTAATTCGAATAAGAACTAATTAATATGTAGGATAATTGGGAGAAATGTCACTACTATAGCTTTAATATTAACTAGAGCTTGACCCGCACGCGTGTGCGGGTATTGATTTTTATTTTTTATAAATTATATAAAGACATTTCTAAACACATAAGATATTTGGATATTTTTAGGTTTCTACAAATCTATCTGGATCCGGAATGATCCGAGTCCGAACCTCGTCCGAAAATTTATCATATTCGAACAATGTTTAATTTTAAACCTAAAAATCTGATACCCAAAAAATTGATCCGTACCCGAACACGTACCTAAATTCTCATATAATGTATGTATTTAATTACGATATATATATATATATATGTATCTAATCTATTATTTCCAAACACATATATATATATATAATAAAATAGGAAAGGACAATTAATACTAAAAGTTAGATTTATAAATTATTGTTTCCATGATTTTTTTATTTATAATTTGATTTTGGAAATGCATTAATTAAAGATGAAAAGATAAAGAATCCTAAAAGATATGTTAATTAATAATTCAGTGGCATGCCATTATAAATAACTTGCAAAACTAAGGAGTAATTTTAATTTGCACTCATCTTTTAATAGATTAGATTTGTTTGCTACCAATTAGAAACAAGCATCAGTTTCCCGCTACAGTTGTAAGTTTTAAACTACTATAAATGTATATGGAAACATGAAAAAATGTGTGCACAATTTATCTTTCTAGCAACCATAAGTCATTTACATTGGGACTCTTGATATCAATTATTGTATCTGTAAAGTCTTTTCTCTCATTGAGCTTATAACTATAACTAGTCAAATATCAGAGTACTCACGAAGCGCATATAAAAACAAATTTTTTATTGATTCAAGAAATATCCATACATTGATATAATTCGAGACCGATCCCAGTCTAATGCCAAATCGAGTCAACTAAACACAAATCCACAATACCGTTAACAAAAGGCATGAAAATCTACACCGGTGGTCCAAACGTCCATCACCCACCTATCCGATCATCCTTACTAAAGCTACCTGCAAAAAAGACAACGGAGTTGGATGAGTAACCTAATGTTACTCAGTGAATTATGATCCCCAACTAACAAATAAAACCTCTCGCTATCCTATCCCAAACAATCTAAAGCGAGAGGTTCACCGAATAATAAATCAATCCAATTCAATAGATAAGCAATATCAGAAATACGCAGCAGATAATAATAGCTAGATAATTAACGATATAAAATCATAACCGCTAATGACTAGCTAACCACTTAAACTCAAACTCAACTCAATCTAGGGTTCAACAACCCTCTACACTATATCTAAGGCCCTTTGTGACTTAGTGTTCCTTCTCTATCCTCGGTAATATCCTATCTCCCTACCACAAAGGCCAGAAGAAGGAACTTTCAACCGAACGCGGCCCACAGTATAGTCGGGTCACCGCGCGACAGCCCCAGTACAGTCGGGTCACTGCCGGTTGTTACACGACGATCGCGGCCCACAGTACGGTCGGGTCACCACGAGACAGCCCCAGTATAGTCGGGTCACTGCCGGTTGTTACACGACGATCGCGGCCCACAGTACGGTCGGGTCACCACGAGACAGCCCCAGTATAGTCGGGTCACTGCCGGTTGTTACACGACGATCGCGGCCTACAGTACGGTCGGGTCACCACGAGACAGCCCCAGTACAGTCGGGTCACTATCGGTCACTACCCCGTCCGTGTAACCACTCAGCCATGGGCCATGATTTTGTCTCTCTGAGTGCTCTCGATCCAGCGAATAAGGGGTTTCCTTAAACCCGCTGGGTACGAGGTCGAGGAAACACTAATCCACCTCAAACATGCCTAGCATGGTGGGTTACACACAAGCTATATGCATCACACTCTAACTCTACAACACTAACAACAATATCATCACTAAACAACTCAACCAGTTAGTCACTCCCTTACCAAGAGCTGACTAACCCCAATCAACAAGCAAGCATTCAGCATTCGCTAACTAACCAATCAACCTAACCATTAGCATGCTACTACGATTTTCAAGCAAAAACTAAGCATGATGTCAACTCAATCAACCGAACCTCAACTATTAACTAAACAAACTGTTACTCAGTTAGACCCGGCTTCATGCCATGATCCAACTTCCAAGTAACGGGAACCTGCATGAAATCAAGTCAGCAATCAATTGATCACAACTCACAGTGTTCTTTGCCGATAAGCAGCTGGTTGATCGCAGAGGACTTGGCCAAAACCCAAGGGACGACTTGACTGGACTGGATTGATCTTGACTTGGACAGAACCTAGACTAAACCATTAAGAAACTCACAGGCCTCGACAGACTGATCTGGACTCGGACAAAACCTCCTTTAGTTTCTGGAGAGTTCTTCAGGCTTCCCGGCGGTGTATCGAACTTCAGAACTTCGACTGATCTGAACCCGTGGACCTGAACTAACTCTGGACAGCACCTCCACTTGACCTAGAAGAATATGACTGGCTTGGATGAACTGATTTGGACAGAGCTTCCGCCTCACAATCGTATAGAATAGCAGATTGGACGGAACTGGCCTTCTCGGTGAAGTATCAGTCTTCAGAATCGACCATACTCTAAGTCGATCACTTTCCTTCTCTCTCTCTCTCTCTCTTTCTACCCACGTTTGGAGTGACTTCCCATCTGAGCTGGTCTTCAGTTGGACAGAACCTTCCCTAGGCGCTGACTCGAAATCAGTAGAGAACTGACCTCGAAAACTCTCTAAAATTCTCGAAATAGATCGGAAACTCTTACTTTCTTTTTCTAACTTTCTCTCACGGTTTTAACTTGGTTTGGACAGGTCTGGATATGAAGAAATGAGCTGGGGTCGTGGATTATTTATGGGAAACAGCAACCAATCAGCTTCAGGTTGGTGGCAGCCCGTGTGTCGCTCCGCATGGCTCCGGACGCATGCGCGACGGCACCTCGTGCTCCACATGTCTTTCAGCATGGGCAGGACACATGCAGGGCTCCACAAATCCTCCCAGATGTCAGGCTTCATGACTGGAACTCACTTGTCGATCAGCAGCACACACTTGTCGATCAGCATGCTTCAGTTGCATGCGCGGAGACACCTCGTGCTTGGTCGATCCACCTTGTGCTTCTGTATGTCAGGCTGCGTGTACTGCTTCCATGCACGGTAACACCTCGAGTTTCTGTAGAAACTCAGCTTGTTAGATGGTTGACACCACGTTCTGAACCCATGCAACGAGCCACCTCGAACTTTTCGGTCTATTGGCCTGATTTTGGTCCTTCGAGTAAATTTCTGATCCACGATTAACCCCGAATATTTTTCTACTCCCATCCTGATGAGCTGAATATTTTTAACAAACTTCAATCTGAACTCTGACCTTGGCGGTAAATATTTTCCGATCCTTTGGCTTCATCAAAAACTTCCATAATACTGAAATTATTGTGTTCGTCCAACTTTGGGGTTTTCCGTCGTGCTTCGATCCCGTCGTGCTTGCTTTCCGTCCTGCTTAATTCCCGTCCAGATTCCAATCTCTTCGAAATAATATTTCGATGATACGAAGTTTCGCGGAAAACTTCGTGCTGAAGAAACGTCGTTCTTCAAAAACGTCGAGCTTCTAAACCGTCGTGCTTCAAAAAATGTTATGCTTCCAAAACATCCGTCTGATCAATCTAAGACATCTTCTAACTATGGTCGAGCAACTTATTCGACTCATAGTTCACTCACGATCACTTATTCGCCCACCTCGTACTTCAAAATTTCTCGATCGATCCTTATCGCACGCGACTCGACCACCACAAAGATACTCGGACATTCTCTTTTTTTTAAGGGTTTCTACAGTGTTCCTCTCTTCTTTGGAGCGCTGGCGTGATAGTTTTGCAATTCTTGGTGTCCTTGTTTCTTTGCCGCTCCGACTATCGGCAAAATATTTGGTGTTCTTGTTTCTTTGCCTCCTCCGACTGTCGGCATAAGATCTGGGTAAGATCTCAGCCCAACATTGGTGATTTTTTTGGGAGCTTCGCTGCCGCTCATCTCTTCTCTCTCTCTCGCCTCTCGATTGTTCAAGGTGATGAAGCTTCAAGGTTCTGTAGAGCCTCTCCTCAAGAATTATTTCTCTAAGAGCGGCAGAGCAGTGGTAGTCCGAGTGCCTCTTCCCCCTTGTTTCAAATGTAAGCTTTCACAGTATTTCCTTGTGTTATGGCTTGTTTCTCTCTCTAGATTTTGGTGGTTGAATGCTTAGGGTTGTTTGAGGATAGTTCTGATGTGTTTCATCCAAGTCATAATGCTTGAGTCTTACGCGCACTGGGATTCACCTGCTTTTGAGAGGTCTTCTGGCTTCTCCTGCTCTTCATCTCATTCGCCAAGCTCTATGATGTTTTTTGTTGCAGATTCGATGTCTTCCTTTATCCTCTGAGTTTCCATTGCATCGTGTGGCCGGATTCATGAGCATTTATACCCCATGCGCTCGATCATGGTCCCATCCTTCACTTTTTTGTCAAGTGTGGACATCTTTGACTAGTCTATAAGTGAGCATCCCGAGTGGTTAGTGGTGTTGTTTTCAATAGAAGTCTTTCGAATGGATTTTTTATGCCATCGTATCTTGAAAGAAGCTTTGGGGTTGTCTTCAGCAAATCAATTCCACTTCTCATGCTCCTAGATACTTCAAGCTTAGTCCAGGTATTATGAAGAGCTCTTGCAAGAAACAAAAGCTGATGTCTATTGCAATAAGTTTAGTTCTAAATTTTGTTCATCTATATTCTTAGTTCTTTGTTTGAATTTCTCTTTTTTCGGTTTCTGCAGTAATTAGGATCTAAATAGCTTTTAAGCATATGATATTTCAAGTTTATTGTAATCAGACTTCCATTACAAGTTAATGACTTTTTATATTCTTGGCAAAAAAAAAATCTTATAACCATTCATGCTGATTCAATCTAAATCCGAAAATTAGTGAAATCAACTAGTACAAGAACTATGACATAACCGAACTAGCAGACGACATCCATAACATAAAGCTACCAAACCTAGATTGTAATATATCTATCAAACCCTATGAATATGAGTTATTCTTGGGCTCACCTCTAGGGTTCACCAGCTAATAGGATTTCATTATTTTAAATTCGAAATTTTTTTAAAAAAGAAACAAAATATTATCAAGTTATATTATGTTTTTAAAATAAAAAAGTAAAAAAAAAATAGCAGATACAGAACAAAGAATTAAAAAAAATCTTTTTAACGTCGTCAGCAAAACACTAAACACTAAATCCTAATCTCTAAACTCTAAATCTTAAACCCTAAACCTAAACCCTTGGGTAAACCCTAAACCCTTGGGTAAAC